>NW_020201538.1:42844-61906 GCF_001531365.2 Cynara cardunculus var. scolymus
CCTCTATTTAAGGAGATAAATAACCAGCATATAAGTGTCAATATTAATGTGATAATTGTCCCTAAAATAAAGCCTAATTACCATTGATTGGTTCTGGAAATAATCTTGAATTCGAGAAAGAACATTTGCATTTGACCTTTCTGGTTAGGGATATAATTTGTTGTACTAATGAAAGCTTCATCATGCAGGTGTTCCTTCACTGCAAGTTCGGCTGATGGGAAGCAAATTCAGGTGGATAGTAGATTCTAAAATTCCACATAGAAATAGAAAATGCTGGTAATAACACCATGCATATCTTCTTTTTTGAAACAGGGGATGGATAATGAAAAGATCACTTGCGATTGAACGATTCGGTGCAAAACAGTGCAAGATGATCTTCCTACAGCAAAACCTAAAAATGATTAGCGGAAGAATTCAGCACTAATATTGGGAAGGGTGGCTAAGAAATTTTAGGGTTAGAAAAACAAAACATGCGGAATAAACCAAAACACGTGGTTCAACAACACATGCCTGTGTTAAAATCCTCATTAGTTATGTCACCGTAGTAGGAGTAAGGGGGAAAAAAAAGAAACAAGATTGTTGATTTGCAAGTCGAAGAAGATAGCATATTCACAGACAACATTCGGGAAACTAAAGAGGAATTGCAATTTTCTGGTAGGAGATAAGGATGTTTTTCCATGGTGATGATGTTAAGTTCTAAAGATCCAAAGACTACTCCAGACCCTACAAAATTCAGTAACTCAATGAAATCTGCTGCCAGACACATAGAATTACAGTTGAAAAATCAAGAGGTGCAACACATTACATGACCATGAAATAAGATGTTTAATAATCAAAAAGTCTCTACGGACAAATAAATCATGAAAGGAACGAAAAAAAGAATGGAACTTCAGAGGGAAAAAGAAAAACAAATTTGTATGGAACTTAACCTTTTGTTGCATATCAAGTGACGATGCCACCATTTAACAAAATATATCATAGCATTATGTCAAGCACCAATCAAATAGTATTACCTTAGTATCTTTATTAAATCTCACGATAAAAAAAAAACTCCAGGACCTCTGTAGGGGAGTGAGTGAGTAACGAAATTAGGTGACTTTTGTTTTAACTAATTTAGCTCGTATTCGAGGTTGAGTATTATATGAAGAGGGATACGGACTTTGCGAAATTGAACGGAGGGCATGAAAGATGTTAAATAATRCCGTCAAAACCGAAGGAATAAAAAGAGAAAAACAAGAACATACCTATAGGAAGACTGGAAAAAGGCGGAACGCAGAAACAGAGCTGCAAGGAAAAGGGATGGTCAGCGATCGTGATGCTGCGCAGGTAGAGAAACCTATAGGAAAACCTAAAAACGATTAGAAACCTATACTAAATTTAGGCAACCTGAAAGCAACCTGCGATTTTCTGAAAGCAACCTGCGATTTTTGAGGCGATTGAAGGCGATTGTGAAGCRATTGAGGAACGATTCRGCGGTCGAATGAAGCCCTAAACCCAAAACGCAAAAGCAAAACTGAAACAGATGAAAATGGAGAGCGAAAACCCAAAACCCAAAAGCAAAACCTAAAAACAAAACTCAAACAGTTCATACCTGAAAGCGACGATTGAAGGTAGTATAGATGTGAAGCCGATTGGAAACGACGAAGGCGATTGAAGGCGATTGTGAAGCGATTGAGGAACGATTCGGCGGTATAGATGTGAAGCCGATTGGAAACGACGAAGGCGATTGAAGGCGATTGTGAAGCGATTGAGGAACGATTCGGCGGTGGGAACGATTCGACGATGGACGACTCTTAAAGGGAACATCTTGGGGAGTGAATCGTCGTCTCGGGAGCCGATAAGGGAGGAGTGTTCTTGGGGGAGGGGAGCCGGGTAAATTGAAGAGGCATATTGGGGGAAGGGAAGGGAGGCGTGTAAAGGAGGCGTGTAAAATAGGTTTAAGGGTATTTTCGGTATTTCAAAAGTTAAGACTTTGATCAAATTTGTTTAATAAGGTAGTATAGATAAAGCGTAATTTGAAATTAAAAATGATTTGGTGGAACATCAATAAAGACTTTAAACAAGTCAGATCTAATCTCAAGATTAATTTACACAACCAAGATTGAATCGTGGTTTATCAACTCACTGTGGTCAATATTCTATATAATTAAAAGTCTTGATCTTTAAAAACATATTTATTAGACTTAAGATAATGTGAAATAAGTCTGTTTTCATGAGACTTATAAGACCACCTTTTTACAACTTGAAACTTTACAGTAAAACACCATGAAAGTAACCTTTCACAGTGTTTTTGTTGAAAAGGTTCGGATCTTTTTTATCTTCAAAATGTTTTGATGTAAAGCTTCAAGTGTAAAAATTTGATCTCACAGGTCTCTAAACTCAAACCTATTTATTATCATCATATATCTTTCATCTCTTTTTTTCATATAAAACAACAATGATGGTTTCATTTATATAAATAATGATTTGAATCATAGCCTAAAATATATGGGTATTTATCACAAGAACTTATAGCAAGTATCTATTATATAAAAACCTGTCAAAACATGCATACTATAATACTACTATGAAGAGAGGGTGTAGGTTCATTTGTGCATATATAAACTTTAAATAAAAAAGATAATGAATTGAATAAATGTGTATGAAGAGCATGATAAATGATAATGAGCCATAGATGATCTCACATATAAAACTCAACAACTATTGTTGTCCATGTAACATCCATCCACATGAAGATGAAGGAATTTCATTAATAGAATAGCCTACTAACATATCACAAAACCAAACTCAAATTGAAGAGGTCATAAAACCAACTAATTATATGTTCTTCTTCCTTATTTTGCCTTTGCCGCGATACTTCCTTTTGCTCAGCTTCAGTTTCTTTTTCAACCTCCTCCCGATAGGTTTCAACGACTTTCTGCTGCTGCCTTCATCCATCTCCACATCTGCTATATTCAATCAATCAATCAATCATACACATCAACAACTCAATCCATTCAACCAAGATTCAGATTCAATAAGCAGATCAGCTACTAGTCTGATCAGGGCAATAAGGGAGCTTATGTTATGATCCACCTTGTAAAACCATCTTTAGTCCATCACATTCACATATCTAACTTTATACAAAATGCTCAAGTTCACATGAACTCTACCACAATACGTGTTCGAGAAAATGATATGAAATCTGCTATTCTAGAAACCCAGAATTTATAGAAATAAAAATGTTTGGTCACACAAACATATGAATATTTGATACCAAACCAAAGGAGGCAGTGTATCCCATTTGGAGGTGAGATGAAAGCAAACATGTCCACTACCCGAGGAATAGAACAACTATTTTCATGAAGACCCGTAGCTTGAGAAAATTGTGTGAGACAAAGACAGTTTGCCCAAAAAGTTTGAAGACTTCGAAAAAGCCAAGAACTCTAAAGTGGTGAACTTGAGTCAAGAAAGATATGCCAAATATTGAAAGAAAGAACTAAAACTAGTTAAAATTATGCAACACCAAAAAAACAGAAATGTATGGAAAAATAGCAAAGGCACAGGGGCATCTAAAAAAAATATCATATTAAGATTATATATCAAACTAGGGTAGATTAATAATATTTTAGTTTTTGTCCCATCTTGTTCCACCTATTTTGGTAGAACAAGAAAAAGCCTATTTTGTCCCATGTTGTCCCACCTTGTCCCAATCTTGTCCCTGTCCCATGTCGCGCCAACGTGGGACAGTGGGTTCTTGTGAGATTTGTCCCATCCTGTCCTGTCCTGTCCCATGTACCAAACACAGCCTTAGTGAAAATCTCATCTTCCCTGGGTTTGAATCCAGGCACTACCAAAGCCCTTGTGGCCATGGAGGTTCACTAGACGACTACAAAACATTCATGGTCGCCCGAGAATCAGTCAGTGTGCCTGAGTTGGCCCAAGGACCTACGGTTACCCCAACAAAATAGCAAAGAAAAGAAAAAACTACTTAGTCTGCTATCCAATAACTCCTATCAGATACATCACTCAAGAATTCCATCATTGAGAAGATTTAACTAATCTCCATAACTTTGAAAAGCTTAATTCAGCAATTAGTTGCTGATTGAAGTAATTGGAGACTTTATGCCTAGTTGGCCAACTGATTCTAGCTATTGGAAGGTTAATACTTATGGGTGCAGTTTAGCTGATTAACATTCTTACTTGCTGATTGTTTAGATTTGGATATTCAAGTAGTCTCCTTTAGAAAGATATTGAAGGTAAAATTATCTCAATGCCTCCAACTTTAGCCACCTGCTTATATGATTATCTGATTATGTTTCTTAGAAAACACTCTTCCAAATACCCAGACATACCTTAAATGAGATTTTAATATCCATAACCTTCTCATGATTGTAAACCCCTTTTTTCTTATATAGCCAGGAGGTAATGAATTTAATTAAAGGTCATGACTCCCAAAGATAGGAAAGCACATTTGAATTTACAAAGGGCAAGTAACTCAAATACATCTTTAAAAGTGGAAAACCCAAATCGATATTGCAAATCCCACGATTATAAACACTTCACATAGTCATTCACCGATTAATAAACCGCATGAAAGAAGTTGTGCGTAAGAAAGAAGTACCCATATCGGCGTTGCTGCTGGTGGTGGTGGTGGCGGCGGCGGAGACATCCATTGAAGCAGTTTCATCGGGACGAGTACGAACAGGGAGCTTTGGGGCGTTAAGGGCGGCTTCAAGGGCAGCGAACTTGGCTTCGTCTTTCTTTTCATACAAGGGCTGAACCATCTCTCTTCTAATAGCTCTCAGTCTCTTTTCTTTCTTCGATCTCATTGATTTCGCCATTTTTTTCTTGTCTTTCTTTCTCCTCTCAGCCTCACGTCGCTGGGATTGGGAAAGAGGTATCGTTAGGGTTTAGGGGAGCAACACGCATTTATACCTGGTGCAAAATTGAATCCTTTGGAATTACTAAAATTGCACTATTGGTCCCTCTACTTTTAATGTGGGTTTTGAAATTGATTATGCAAAATCAAAATTATAATTAGATTAAAAAATGTAATAAAACGTAACACAAAAGATATTATTTATTCAGAAATTAAAAAAACCTAGAGAAAGAACATTATTTTTATCTTTTGGAGTTTGGATCAAGGTATTAATTAATCATCAATTTACAGGCTGATAATTCTTTGTTCATAGATGGATCAGTAGTTGGCAAAATATACATGTTAAGCATCATTCTTGCTTAATCGTGGTCGCTAATCGAGTTGTTGTCATTTGTGCAGCCAAATGATCATGGTCACGATTCTAATTGTTGTGATTATGATGTTGATATTTGTGTGTGTATGTGTATAAGAATGTTTCAAAGAATGAATAGTGATGAAAAACCCCAATTCATCTTCATTTAATACAAGTATCCATTGTAAGGATATCATTTCGTAATGATCATGTGTCCCTTCGGTCGTTACGCCTCAGGTCGTCAGCTCGTAATCATATGCAATAATTATTTTACGGGAAATAGTTAGGTTGGAAAATTTTTGGAATTAGGATTTCATATTTAGGTGAAATGATGAAAAATAATAGATTGAAGAAGAATCGAAAAATTACAAGCAACCCCTTCTATATTACACATGTGTTGTGCATGTGTGATGTATTAACAAAATATCATTAGTTTTAATGATTTAGGGGTAATTACTTGAAGTATGTAAAAATTCACTATAAATATGTCAATGGTTTTTGGGTTTCTTTTATCATTTTCATATAAGAGCATCTTCTTATGTTCAAACTTCATAACTGGATTTTAAGTTTTGTATTTAGAATAAATATGGATGAAGAACGTGCATCTTCTAAATTTATTAACGGAAAGTGCCAAGTCAAGGTCTAGGTTGTGTTTTGCAAAAAAAATTGAACTACTTGATTGTTGGAACGATTGTTATACCCTTATCATCTACGTTCATTTGTAAATGAAGTTTCACATATTCTTTCAAGTTATAATTACATGGGAAAAATTATTTATGTGGCAAACGGCTTCACTTTTTTGCTCAATCTTTCTAGTGAAGCTCGTTGCTTCGATTTCAATATTTGTAGTCTTTAGGTGGTAAAATTTTAGTTTCCATTAATAAATCTTTTCAAAAATGATAAATTGCAATAAGTAACAATATATATAACTTCATTTCTAAGTTATTAGACTTCAACAAGTTATCTCGTAGGGAGAGGAATTGCGCGTGTGGGCGATTCTTAGCCCAGATTCTGACTGAGCGCTAATGTTATATTACTTAGTAAAGCAACCTTTCGCGCTAGGCGTGCTCATATAGCTTTGTATTGGCTAAGTTCACGAGTTGGAGATAAGCAGGAGTATTTCTATTGATCGGTCATGTCATATAGGCCCGAATTGTGATAACTAGATCCTGGTTATCACCTAAGGTAATGAATACGTGATTATCTGTTAAATGATTTCATGATAGCATGATAAACTGATGTATTTGATCATGCGAGTATGGGTGTTTTTATGCATAAAAATGTATGCATAATGTGAAAAGCATATGTGTATGCGCATGATTAGTCATATGCATAGGTATGTATGCATGAGTTTGTATGTGTTGATATGCATGAATTATTTATGTATGCATGCATGGGGGAGGCATGCATAAAAAGGGTTGGTAAGCCGCCTTTCTTTTTATAGAAAGGGGTATAAATATGTAGTGAAGTTCTCAAATAAACCTCTTAGCTATTTTTGAAAACAATCAGAGAGATTTGAGAAAAGCTTGTCCGGATTGCTTATAGATTGATTTCAAGAAGTTGGATTCATCTGATTTTCAAAAGAAATTGCATAAGGTGAGTGATTTTAATGTTTTACTCTCTTGAAATTCATAAATTGTTTGTATAACTTTTCATCTGGTTTGAAGTTTAAAACTGTATGAGTGTTATCCGAACTAGATTTAAATTGGATAAGTGTTAAGCGATGTAGACATAAACCGGACAAACATGAGCGATTTAAGACTAAATCACTGGTTATATCAACCGGTTTAGTCTTAAACCGGACAAGGTGTAAGCGATTTAAGTATAAACCACTCAAGAGTTAAGCGGTTTAGTTTTAAATCGGACATGTCTTAACCGGTTTAAAGATTGAGCGATTTATGAACTTTGATTTTATGTCAGTGTTTTAAACGGAGAAGTAGGAATACGACTAAGGGGTGGCCGGTTTAGATAAATCGGACAAAATGACATTACCCAGATTGTTAAATCGGCCAAAAAATGAATAGTGTTGTCCGGATTGGTAATCCGGACAAGATTTTGAGATTTATTCTAAGTGAAAAATCGGACAAGTTATGTGAAGTGTCCGGATTTGTTATCCGAATAAGGTTGACTGGATTACATGTTGACTTGTCAAGTGATGATTCTTTTAAACAATAAATGAGAATTTTGATAAAATAAATTTGAACTGATAATAATTCCATTGACTGTGGTCTATTCTATATGGAATTGTTTTGTAAAAATATTTTGATGGAGAAATAAGGGTGGCATATCAAGGAGAGGTGTATCATGGGATAAGGGTGGCATATCAAGGAGAGGTGTACCATGGGATAAGGGTGGCATATCAAGGAGATGTGTACCATGGGATAAGGGTGACATATCAAGGAGAGGTGTACATTTGGATATAAGGGTGGCATTTGTGTGTGTGTTATGTAATATAACTCTTACTATTATATCCTTTAAGATTACTATGGTCTGGAATCTTTATTTTTTTGTGACTTAAAAGTTTAGGATCTGGGTTCTTGTTGGAAATCATAGTCTGGATGTTATTGAAGAGAAAATAACAGGTTTGGCCTGAAACTTTGAATAAACCTTATTTGATTTGAGAGGTTTAAAAGTGGCATTATGATAATCTGGTTAGTACAAACCTGTTTGGAGTTGATATATTGCTTGTAAGCAGAGAATTTGGCTTGAAAAGTGAAAGGTATTGGTACTATGCCCTTACTTGTTCATATATTTGTTATATATATGAAAAGTTGTTTTACGTAAAGTTTTTGTGATTAACACCCTGCAATGAGATAAATAGGGTGACTCACTAGACCTTTCGGTCTAACCCTTGTTTTGTGATTTTAAACATGTATTGCAGGAAGTACAGAAGGTAAGGGAAAAGGGAAAATGTGATAATTTCTCTATATGTTTACCTGAATGAAGAATGGCTGATGATATGTTTAGTTTTGATAGATGAAACTGGTTTAGTGCAAAAATTGTATTTTGAATTTTTGGACCATGTATTTTATACTGGTAGATTCTTGTACTAAGGGACCAATGTGGTGTACAAACATGTATTTCTTGTATATGAAGTATATGTTACATGCAATGTGTGGAATGGGGTGTTATACGAATTTGATGTAAAAAACCCTCTCCGACATTTGAATTGTTCAATAGATCCTACAATAAAAATAAAATAAATTCTCGATTTTTTTTATTAAAACCGTTGCACTTTAAATTTGATTATCTTGGGGAATCATAACCAAAAAAAATTATAAAATGTTAAAGAAGTTGGATGATCTTTCTAATGGTTTAGAAAGTTGAAAGCTTTTTATAATGGTTTAGAAAGTTGAAAGCTTTTTATAACTGTTTTGAAAGCTCAATGATCATTTATATTATATTGAATGTACTTAAGTGTAATTAGTATAATATAGAGGGAACTCCTATGTAATTAGTATCTCTATATATAGAGACCTATTGTAGTTATGTTACAAACGAAAATCAATACACAAAAACCCTTCTGGTTTATCTTGGTATCATAGCAGCAAGTTGTTGATGATGAGAGGCAGAAGGTTGTGACAACTCAGAAGGTGCCGATGGTGAAAAATCTATATAGTCACTAGAATTGCCGGTTGTAGCTGCAAAAGACTGAGATACAGATGGAGTAGAGGCACGAGTTTTCCCAAGCATGTAGTCATGGTTACTAAGAAGGGCATGAAGTTCATTGAAGGCAGTCGGGAATTGACGTGCGATGATGGGAGATTTAAGACCGTCGTATTCTTCATGAAGACCAGAAACTACAAGCATAAGAAGATCTTTATCTTTGACAGGTTTGCTAATGGTAGATAGAGCATCTGTATACTCCTGTGCACGTTTGAGATAAGCCTATGGAGTTTCATCACCTTTCATTTGAATCTTGAGAAGTTAAGTTTTTAGTGTATATTCCCTGGATGATGTGTGAGGAGTATAGGCTCGTTCTAGGGCAAACCATAGATCACAGGAAGTTTCACCCTAGACATGTCGAAAAGAGGCTTCGGAGATGTTGGAGATAATCAACATGCGAAGCATCATTAGAAATCCAAATCGGATAATTAGGGTTATCTTTTGAATCGGTGGTAGCCTTTGGATTGAGGTGGTTGTGGTTGATGGTAGATGTTTGGATGGACAAGGTATTGATCCATCTATATATCTGAATAGGTTATTTGTGACAAGAAAAGGTTGAATCATTGTTTTCCAATAACCATAGTTTGTAGGAATTAGGGTAAAAGCAAACCTGTGTGAATTGTGGGATTGTTTCTCCGATGTTGTAAAAGAGGCTATTAGAGCCATGATGTAGTAATGTACCTTAAAACAAAAGAAGACTAATCTAAAAAATAGGGTTCCAGTGGCCGCGACAACAACAGACGGCCAATTAATAGAAGGGTTTTGATCGATTTTTGGTATGTTGATCGCCTGTTAATAGAGATTATAATAGTTGTATTGGTTTGTAAAGATCATCCTTGTAGTGGCATGACCAAGAGGGCTGGTAGGGTTTTGGTAACTTGGTTACGCCTGATTTAGCAAGCATGGATAACTCTGAAGTTTACTATGGTAGTAATGTTCTTCATGTTGGTAATGGTAAGCGAGTCCTTATACTTCATATTGGCTTGTCAACCATTTACTCACCACACAAACCATTTTGTCGTGAAGGAAAAGTCTACACGCACTACCCTGCTTAAGGGCCCCAACGAGAATGGTCTATACTATGTTCGTCTACCCCAGCTCAAGTTTATCAACAAAGTCGCATTTGCTGTTGATTGTACATCCTCTACCAGTTGGCATAGGCGGCTCGGCCATCCACATTGGCATCTTTTTCATTTTATGCTTTCTAGATTTTCTATTCCTGCTACAAATAAGACGTTACCTTTTTGTACATCATGTCAAATGTGCAAATCATCAAAACATTCAAACAATATTCTTCTTTTCAAAGTAATGAAATTTTAGATTTGGTTTATTGTGATGTTTGGGGTCCTGCACCTATTCTATTTTTTTGAAGGTCATCGTTACTTTATGTTATGTGTTGATCATCATTCTTGTTATATGTGGATCTATCAATTGGTTCAAAAATCAAATGTCTACAACACCTTTAAAGGTTTTCTTACCATGGTCGGACGACTAACTAGGGTGGTGAATTGCGAAATCTATCTTCCTTCTTCTCATCCCTTGGAATTTTTCATCGTCGTTCATGTCTTCACACCAGTGAGCAAAACGGCTTCATGGAACGATGCAATCGACATGTTGTTAAAACTGGTCTTACTCTACTTGCTCAATCCAGTGTTCCTCAACGTTTTTGGCATTACGCCTTTGATACAACTATATACCTAATCAATCGCATGCCTTCACGAACCTCAACAAAAAAATCATCGTTCGAACATCTCTTCAAATGATCTCCCGATTAATCCTTTCTTCGGGACTTCGGTTTTCAATGATTTTCTCACCTTCGACCGTACAACCATCACAAAATGGACTTTTGGTCGACCCCTTGCGTCTTTCTTGGCTATGGTCCTTTCCATCATGGCTATCGTTGCCTCGACCTATCTACTGAGCATTTATACATTGCTCGTCATGTTCTCTTCAATGATGACCACGTCCCCTTTGTTATTCCTATTGTCCCCATTTCCTCACCTACATCATCATGTTCCTATACCTCCTCGATATCACCTTACGTGGTAACCGACAACACTCCACCTCTCGTTCCATCTCCCGTAATACCTAATCCGCCCAGTTCACCACATACTTTCTTGCCTATTTCTAGGTCTTATCCTCAACCCACTTCCTTTACACCATTATCCAGATATAAGTGGTTCATCTCCATTATCATCCACTCTCATCTCCATCACCACCACCACCTCCGCCTCCGCTTCCTCCTCCTAGACAACGTCCTTTTAGCCTCCGGCCAACCCTAAACAATGGGTTTCCTTCAATCCCTAAGCTAATCATACCACGACTTCCACTACACCTGTTGACCCAATCTTATTTACCATTGCCAACAAATCTAATGAGTGGCGTAAAGCTATGGTCAAGGAGTACTCCGCTCTTGTTAAAAACGGCATGTGGTCTCTAGTTCCTTGTTCTCATGATACTAATGTTGTTAATTGTAAGTGGGTTTACATGATAAAAAGGGACAAGACAGGTGTCATCACTCGTTATAAAGCAAAACTTGTAGCAAAAGGTTTTCAGCAACAACATGGCATTGATTTTTACGAAACCTTCAGTCATTTTGTTAAGACCACTATCATCGGGTTGTTTTATCGCTTGATGTTCAAAATGATTTTCTTCATGGCCACCTTACTGAAACAATCTATATGAGGCAACCTCTAGGCTTTACTGACCCACAATTATCAGATCATGTTTCTCTACTTCATAAGTCCATTTATGGTCTCAAGCAGGGCCCACAGGCTTGGTTTCCACCTTTCCAAGGCTTTTCATACCCTTGGCTTTGTAGGCTCTAAGACTGATCCTTCACTGTTTTTTTCCAGTCATGTTGGAACTTTTTTATACATCCTAGTGTATGTTGACGACATCATCATTACGAGAAAAATATTGATGCTATCGACGTCATCGTTCAATAATTGGGCTCCGCTTTTGCGATAAAAGATCTAGGCCCTCTAAACTACTTCTTGGGTATTGAGATCGTCCCTCAAGGACCGGACATCATCATTTCTCAAAAGAAGTACATTTTGGAGCTCTTGCAACGAGCAGGCCTCTCAGACTCTAAGCCCATGCCTTCCCCTATGACTACGTCCAATTCGCTATCTTTAGTTGACAGTCCTACTTTATATGACCCAGTTAAATACAAACGGGTTGTTGGTGATCTTTAATATGGTACTTCTTCTCAGCCAGATATCGCTTTTGCAGTTAATAAAGTGTGTCAGTTAATTCATGCCCCTACCGAGTCACATTAGTCTGCGATCAAGCGGATTTTATGCTATCTTCGGGGAAATGTTGATTGTAGCTTACTCATTCGTCATACATCTACTTTATCTATCCAAGCCTTCTCCAATGCTGATTGGGCTGGGTATCTAGAAGATCGTCGGTCCATGGGGGATTTGCCATCTATTTGGGTTCTAACCTTGTATCTTGGACAGCTCGTAAACAACGCACTATTTTTCCATCCTCTACTGAGTCAGATTACAAAGCTCTGGCTGATACTGTAGTTGAACTTACCTGGCTTCAAGATCTCCTTCTTGAACTTGGTGTTCGTGCCCCCATCAGCTCCTATCTTATGGTGTGACAATCTAGGTGCAATCTATCTATCAGCCAGCCCGGTCTTTCATGCATGAACAAAGCACATGGAGGTTGACTTTCATTTTTCAAAGAAAAGGTTGTTCAAGGAGACCTTCGTGTACAATTCATTTCCACAAAAGAGCAGATTGCTGATATTTTCACGAAGCCGTTGCTCCTAGATTTCTATTCTTACGATCCAAGCTACACATCGTTACCCGTCCTTAACTTGTGGGGGGTATAAGGCTGAATGTACTTAAGTGTAATTAGTATAATATAGAGGGCACTCCTAAGTAATTAGTATCTCTATACATAGATATGAAAGTCAATACACAAAAACCCTTTTGGTTTATCTATTTAATGATTTTCTAAGTCTACTAACCAAATAAGAAGTGTTTTTATGTTAATGTTGGTATCAGATAACATTATTGGTAATCAAATGAATTGTTTGTAAGCGTGTCTTACTCGATAAAAGCTAATCGGATAGGAATCTTCTCCCTCATTTACCGGATAAGAACCATGGTTGTTACGACGCCTCTTACCAAGATTCTCAGTTATTGCCTTGTTCACCCAGAAAGTGATGGATAAATGACCCCTTAATCTCATATACTTATTTCGTACTTTAAACAATTGTTAGCAATAAGGCAATTACGTTTCTTTGTTCGGGAAAATGAGTTCATGACTATTGTTTATGTCATTGCAAAGAGGAGAGATTACCTACTAGAGAACAATTTGATTGCAAGTCAATCCAAAATGAAATTCTAAATAAATCCTAAAAGAATTGAGATATTATTTGATGACGAAGATAAAGTTTTGTCAAACTCTAATTAATGTCTTGTCATATTAGCAATCTATAAAACTTTTTTTTATAAAAATTACTCCTGCCGAGTTTAGTATTCTATTAAATTAATTCATCATCGAGAATTGAAACCCATCTCGATGGTCCACAAACTTCTAAAAGATTTGTAATTGTATCCCATTTTTCTTATTTAATTTTAATGTGTATCCAGAAATAATTTATGCTTATTTATTGCACAAATTATGTTTATTTAAAAAAAATGTAAATGATTATAAAAATGTGGATATTTAACTAACAATTTATTTTCACTAATATAGATTATATAGAATAAAATCCAAAAAGTAAATCATAAGATGAAATAAGTTACTATTATATAGATTAAATCTATTATAAACGAATAAATTTGACCAAAAAGAACTACATTAAACATCTTAATTTGCATTGCTATTATGTTCACAATGCACTCAAATCAACCTACAAAGTGGTGATGTACCAAATGTGTCGATAAATCTAGTTTGGGTCATGACTTAGTGAGAAATCGCAAAAAAACATGGATAGAAATTTAAGATTTCATAGAGACCGTTTTCTTTAAACAATATTTCGATCATTTTATTTGTTTTGGTTACACAAAATTTATTAAGGATAATCTCCATTCACAGTATCGTTAGTGACAAATCAAAAGCCTATAAACACATACAATTTGTGAAGTCTTATATATAAAAGTTAATAATTAGAAGGAATTAATTACGGAATTAAATGAGTAATTATTGAATGATTAGAAAATGATAACTACACTAAAGTTCAAAAAATACAAATACCTTCAAAATCCAAGTCTAACCCTTTGAAGTCTTTGTCTTCTGAAATGAAGGTTCTTGTTAAAATATGTATCTTTTTAATCTTGACTAACTTAACCTCCTTGTACTTATTTTGACAGAGGATTAAAGTGTTGGGGTAGAGAGTGTCAAGATTGGAAAAGTCTAGCTGGTTAAATACAACAAGAATCGTGCCTCACATTTTGGAGAAGTACAAGGGTAGCGGAAGTCCTTTCCATTATTCTTGAAGGACCAAAATTGCAATATCCTGAAAAATATATAACAGCTGTTTTGAAGGCTCATAATCTTCATTTCATTTTTTTTCTAGAGATCTCTATTAGCTCTCTCTCTCTCTCTAACTACTCATTCTCCTTTTTCTAAACTTTCTTTTGTATATCAAGATTTTGTTATTCTTATAAGTTTAGATATTGTTGAAATAATTAAATTTGTAATTTGTGTTCTTTTATATGGTCGAATTAATATGTTTGAAAACCTCTTAGGACAGGTTTTTTCAAAATAATTTTTCCACGTATGGGAGGAATTAAAGGAAACATATGATCAGGTTGATGGTTCAGTTACCTTTAATTTGTACCAGAAAATAAACTCATTAAGTCAAAATGGTACTTCTGTCTCTAAGTATTATCACAAATTAAATTTTCTTTGGAAACAATTTGATGCCCTTGTAAAACTATCGACCTGTACTTGTAAGGCTTCTCATGAATTTCTAGAACATAGTCAATTAAATAAAAAAATGCAGTTTCTTATGGGACTTGATGAGATTTACCAACTTATTCGAAGTAACATTTTGACTAGGGATCATCTCCCGTCTGTTAAGACCGCTTTCTTCCTTGTTTCAAGGGAGGAATCTCATAGGGGGGAAATCAAAATCAAAGTCGCATCAAAACTCAAAGTTATGCTTTCCTTAGTAAAAGCCTTGATAATAGAAGGAAAAATAAAAAGAAATCCCAACATCCTTGTTTGTAAGCACGGTGGTGCAAACAGACATACTATTGAAAGATATTTCAAACTTATAGGATTTCCCAAAGACTTCCAACACAGACCTAGACCTCAAAATCAAAGTCAAAATTTTAAACCCCAAAATTCTAGTTTTAGACCCACAGGTGGAAATGTTTCTACCACTGAACCTGTCTATCCTAAACCATCTTCTCCCTTTTCAGAGGAACAAGTTGCAAAAATTCTGAAATTAATTGATCATAAATCTACCTATGACGAAGCCACTGTCAATATGGGAGGTATGTTTCAAAATTCTCATTCAGGTTGGATCATTGACTCTGGAGCTAATCAACATATTACCTCAAACTGTTTAAGTTTAGATAATGTTGTTGATGTCACTGATCTAAATCTTAAAGTTAGCCATCCAAATGGAATGAAAGTTTAAATAAAATTGGGAACCTAAAACTATCTAATAATGTTATTCTTTTTTATGTGCTTGTTGTTCCTGACTTTGATGGCTATATTTTCTTGGTTTAAAATTAAGGTTAAAAAGCATTTTATTTTCATCATTATGAGAAAATAATGTGTTTATTTAATCTATATTATTTTTTTGTTTGTTTGTAGAAGTCTAGCCCAAAAAGAAATATTTTTGTGGACTTCATCAAGCCCARCAGCACCAGCAGCCCACTAACAAGAAACAGGCTGCAGCCCAAGACCAAAAATCAAACCTGTCGATTGAGAGAAATCGGCAGCGGGAGAGGAAGACGTGGGCAGCGAGACTGAAGACGTGGGCAGAGAGGGATCGAGGGAGCAAAGTCGGTGGATAAAAGAGGAAGCACGAGAGCTGTTCGAGGGGGGCTAGGGGCGAGAGAGGACAGCACGAGGGCTGTTTGATCACGAGGGCTGTTGGCGAGGAAGAAATCGACAGCAAAGGGGCTGTCGATTGGGGACTGTCATGAGACACGAGAGACGAGAGACGAGAGAGGACAACAGCAAGCAGCTGTTCGAGGGAGAAAGACGGTTGCGGTTCGATTTGGGGAGAGGGATGCGACCGTGAAGACAGCAACTTTCATCATCTTTTCGGTAAGTCCTAAAACCCTTAAAATTAGCAACCTAGTTTAGCCATGTGTGGCTAATTCCTTTAGGATTCAATTTTGGGTTATTTAGCATTTGCAACTTCTAATTCATATGGTTATTTGAGATGATGTATTTCCATCTAGCTTTGATTATTTATCCAATTTCTGTGTTTGTGGTTTATAAAATTGAGTTTCATACTTTCTGATCAATTGTGTTGAATTTGATTGTAGTC
Source organism: Cynara cardunculus var. scolymus (assembly GCF_001531365.2). NCBI lineage: Eukaryota > Viridiplantae > Streptophyta > Magnoliopsida > Asterales > Asteraceae > Cynara > Cynara cardunculus. The sequence goes on from NW_020201538.1 coordinate 59,198, forward strand.
AAATTAGTTTTCTAAATCCGTAATTGTTTAGTAAACTAGTGTTAGTGACACATAACAAGGTGGGTTTTGTCAAAGATTTCTACTTTTGTTGTGAAATTGGGTGAAACCGTACGATAAAATTAACCGAGCTTATGTGTTAATTTACCCGGATCCGGGTTCCATTTAATTTTAATGCTAGTATCAATTAAGTCTTCAAGAGCTTGTTTGAGACTAATTGCATACTAAGGTTTGATAGGAGAGCTTGTTCCTCTCAAACGCCATGTATGTTGGAATTGTTTGTTAGAGCTTTTTAACAAATAGAACCGGGTTAATCGAAGTAGAGGCGATATTTATTTACATTGTCAATGATAACGACCTATGAATAAAAAATTGCATTTGTAACCCAAAGTTGAGTTTCTTTTCATTTTGATTGTTTAAGCTTATTCTACGTTTCTTATGTTCATATCCTTTTTGCACAAACCAACCCCCCCTTCGTATTTAATTTTAAGTTTCCTTTTTGTACTTGATTATCTAGTCCTAAAGAGTTAAAGCCTAGTCCTAAAGAGTTAAAGCCGAGTCCCTGTGGATTCGACTCGACTTACCACTTTTACAATTTTGGTTGTAAAATTGTGCGTTAGTTTGGACTTATTTATTATTTGCCGGTCTCGACACCCGTCAAATTTTTGGCGCCGCTGCCGGGGAYTCGGTATTTCTAACGGTTTATGCCTAGATCTTCACGTACAGGTTCCCCAATTCCTATTGACTCGGAGATAGAAAAGACAGCCCGAAAGCTAAGGAAACAAGCCAAACTTCGATAGAAGCAAGGTGAGTCGACTTCATCACCGGGTCTGAACATTTGGAAAAATATTGAATTGTCCACGGAGTCGAATTCAGATCAAGAGGATCAGTTTGAAGACAAAGAGTTCATTTATAAAGAAGAAGAAAAKAAGCCAGAAGTGATGGCTAACCCGGAGCAGACGCTACGTCAATTAGCAACCCAAGATGTTGCTCAAACTCCAATCTGCATCAGGTATCCGACAGGTGATCAAAATTTTGTGCTCAAGACTGGCTTGATCCATCTCTTACCCACCTTTCACGGGTTAGAGAATGAGGACCCTCATAAGCATTTAAAACAATTTCACATAGTTTGTCTTAGCTTGAAACCGTCTGAAGTTTCGGAGGACCTTGTAAAGTTAAAGGCATTCCCTTTTTCTTTACAGGACCGTGCTACAGATTGGTTATACTCGTTACCGCCCGATTCGGTAGCGACATGGAACCAAATGGCGAGGTTATTTTTAGACAAATTCTTTCCCGCCTCCCGAGCCGCTAACCTTCGTAGAGAGATCTGTAGTATTAAGCAACGAGATGTTGAGACTCTCCATGAATATTGGGAGAGATTCAAACATCTCTGTGTGAGTTGTCCACAACATGGAATCTCGGATCAATTGCTTTTGCAATATTTCTATGAGGGCCTCCTCCCGATGGATAGGAAAATGATTGATGCCGCAAGTGGTGGTGCCATGTTTAACAAGACCCCTACTGAGGTTAGAGCTCTAATCACCACTATGGCTGAAAATTCCCAACACTTTGGTGTGAAGAATGACATGAGGAGAGAACCACTCGAAAGCCAATGAGATAAACGTTGCTAGTATTGAGAGTCAGTTGTATAATCTTACTAATCTGGTTAAACAACATATAGTAGGAAAAGAACAGGTGAAAGCTTGCGGAATTTGTTTAGCAACAAGCCATCCAACTGATGYGTGCCCACAACTTCAAGAAGATGTGTTGGTGACGGCTGAAGATGTGAATGCAATAGGAGGATTTCAAGGTCAGCCACAACAACAAAGGTATTTCAATAACAATTTTGGCAACCAAAGACCTCCTCAATTTCARAATTTTGTKCAAAGGCCGCAGCAACAACAACAGTTTCAGCAAAGAGCACCCTTCAATCCAAATCAAGCTACTTATAGTAGCTCAGGTATGTCTCTCGAAGATATGGTCAAAACTTTAACTGCTAACACTATTCAATTTCAAYAGAAAACGGAAGCAAGTATTCAAAACTTGGGAGCTCAAATGACACAACTTGCTACGTCCGTGAGTCGATTGGAGTCTCAAGGAAAATTGCCTTCTCAAATGGAGACGAACCCAAAGCAAAATGTAAGTGCAATTACCTTGAGGAGTGGAAAAGAGCTAGAAGAACCAAAGTTGACWAAGAGTAGAGAAGTGGAGAAAGAGAAAGAGGTAAGTGCAAAACCGGTTCAAAGTGAGAAACAACCGGAATCCACAGTTAATGCAAGTGAAAAAGCAAAGGTAATTCCACCACCCTTTCCTACACGTTTTCAAATGTCTAGCAAGGCTAAAGAAGAAAGGGAAATTTTAGAGACTTTTAGGAAARTTGAGGTGAATATCCCTCTTTTAGATGCAATCAAGCAAGTYCCTCGTTACGCCAAGTTTTTAAAAGAATTGTGTACCAATAAAAGAAAACTTCAGGGTAATGAGACAGTTAGTATGAGCGAGAGTGTCTTAGCTGTGTTTCAAAAGAAACTGCCCCCAAAGTGCAAAGATCCTGGTGTGTTCACCATTCCTTGCAAATTGGGGAACGTTATGATCAATAGGGCTATGCTTGATTTGGTTGCATCTATCAATATGATGCCATACTTTGTCTTTAAGACTTTAAATGTAGGCCATTTACAAGAAACCGGGGTGATCATTCAATTGGCCGATAGATCC
>NW_020201539.1:0-2115 GCF_001531365.2 Cynara cardunculus var. scolymus
CGGTATTCCAGAGGTTGGATGAGTTGAAAAGCTTGTTCACCTCTCAACCATCGACATAGGCGTTTGCTCCAATCACAGAGGCTCTAAAGGAGTTGACATCTACAACTACAGAACTCAAGGCAACTCTTTCAGCCCTTCAGAGCTCTGTCCTTCATAAATACGACCTCGCAGAAGCCTTCATCACTTTGTCTCTCAACCCTTCCTCAATCTAGAAGCTGAAGACAGAGTTATCAGAGGTAGCCGCCCAGTTTGCTGCTGATTTCATCTCCGTCGGCTACACAGCCTATTCCTCCTTCAAGGATGAGATCAAGCAGATGTTCTCCTCTGCAGTCACCTATGGAGTTGATACCAAAACCTCCAGGGCAAACATCAACCATCTAGCCACTCGCAGAGAGCTAGACACAATGGTTGAAGCCCTAGAAGATATCGTGAGCAAACACACAGACCAACTCCTTAAAGAAACCCGAGCTTCCAACCAATCAATTAGAGACTGCACTTCAAAGCTCGTCAAAGAGGGTGACTCCTTCAGAAGCGAAATTTATCGCAGCCTCTCTAAAATGAAGTGGGCCTCAGAGATCGAAATAAACAACGCTTCTGTGAATGCTGAGTTGGAGATCAAGAAAATGGAGAAGGCGGCTATCAGAATCCTAAGGCGATTGAAGAAGGATCTTCTTACCTCTTGCAAAGCAGAAGCCACCAAAATCCATGACGATCAAGGAGGTGATGACCATGATTGTCATGAGGGGGAGAAGAAGACAGAGAAGAAAGCAGAAGAGCCTAAGAAGACAACCTCTGCCAGACCACTAAAGATAGTGGACTTTGCAGCTGCCCTGTTCTCAAAAGATAAATCTCCAGAGCCTAAGGGGAAAGGCAAGGGTAAAGTTGTAGAGGAGTCGCCATAGAAGGGGTTAAGCTCTGAGACACCAGAGGAGATAAATGAAGAAGAGTATGATGACCCAGAACTCGTTCAAGCGCTAAAGGCGTCTTTGACAGAGGCACAAGCAAGAAAGGGCAGAGCCCGTATCCCCAGAGCTGGAGAAGACTCTTCCTCTAAAATGGCGAAGGACGAAACGTCCACGGGTACGTTTGACGCTCTGGTAGGAACTGTCAAGCCAATCCTACCATAGGGGTCCACCCAGAGGCCGATTCTAGAAGAAGAAGAAACCAGAATACTAGAATCTGCCACAGTGGGAAGGGTTACTGAGATACTTGAATCGATGAGCAAAATTCCCACGCATCAAGTGCGCACAGAGCCTCTAACCACTGTGGAGGAGATTCTGCGGTGGCGTTACTCTGTCGTGGACACAGAGCCCCCTTACGATCCAGAGCTTACAGGAATGCCTTCTGCCGCTGCAAAATTTAACGTCTCAAAACTCACAAGGCCACGCGAGCTGATCTTCTCAGAGCACGTGATAACTTCTCTTGAAACCATTTCTCTAAGGACTATGCTGAAGAAGACCGTGCTTTATGCTCAATATGTGGTGAAGAGGGATGACGGCAACCTCTACACGTTCACAGATGCTGATCTCCACAACCTCTGTGTATTTCACCTTATCTTCTTCCACAAAATTCTTAACAAGTACATGGAGAGGAGGTCAACCTATTAGACTTCCCTCAGAAGGCTGATCAAAGTAATGCACGCTCAAGTAAAATACTACAGCCAGAAGGACTTCGATATCGCAATGAGGTTGGCCCAAACAGACTTGAAGATTTCCCCTCCGAAGAACAGGCCAAGTTGGTTACTTAGATGTCATCCCAACACCATTGTCCACAATCCCGTCTTTGGGTTTGTGTTCTTGGACAAGGATGACATTCCAAGGTTCTTTGATTCGACAGAGGTGAACAAGTACTCAACAGAGTGGCAGCAGAGGTACATAGAGGACATCTAAGGGCGGACGAAGTGTCTGGTATTCTGGAAGCAATCAAAGTTCAAGTCTCCTTTAGAGAGTGGATTTTCAAAGTCTACAAAACTATCAAGTCAGATATGCAATTTGCCGTAAATGACTATCCAGACTCTGCTGTGGACTAATCTTCTGTAATAGTATAGGCCTAAGCAACAATTTTTCAATTTATTTCTTTTATGTAATTCTTTTCAGAGGATGAGTTTAATCTCCT
>NW_020201539.1:3270-4900 GCF_001531365.2 Cynara cardunculus var. scolymus
GGTGGAACAGGACAGGACAGGACACACTTGTCCCACGTTTGGTGTGTTTTTAAGTGGAACTAACTGAAACTAACTTGCACACACATGGGACACGGGTGTTCACCCTTTACCCCTGGAACTAAGTGGAATAGGCTTTTTTTTACTAATCTACCCTCCATCACACTCGCTCCTCCATGCTCAGACCCTCCATCGCACTCGCTCCTCCATGCTCAGACTACCCTCCATCGCACTCGCTCCTCCATGCTCAGACTGCCTCCATCGCACCCTCATCGTGCGTCCTTCCCCATCGGCGACGGCGACGGCGACGGGAGGTTTGAATCGATTTCCTTCTCCATCGCACCCTCCTTCTCCTTTATCAGGTACACGATTTCCTTCTCCATCGCTATGTTTGAATCGATTTAGGTTTTGCTAGGTTTGAATCGATTTAGGGTTTGCTAGGTTTGAGTCGATTTAGGGTTTGCTTTGCTTGAATCGATTTAGGGTTTGCTGGTTGCTTTGCTTGAATTGATTTAGGGTTTGCTGGTTGTAATGCTTGAATCGATTAAGGGTTTGAATCGATTTATGGATCTGTTTGCTGTRRAATTGGGTTTTGATCGAAATTTGTCACTGTAAAATTGATTGAAGTTGTATAAAATCGATTTAGGGTTTGAATAATTTAATAATTGATCTGAATCGATTTAGGGTTTGCTGTAAAATTGATTGTCACAGTCGAAATTTGTCATTGTAAATTTGTCACTGTAAAATCGATTTAGGGTTTGAAATTTGTCATTGTAAAATTGGGTTTTGATCATGGTGGTTAGAATTCTAGGATTGACTCAGTAGGGGTAAATTGGTCATTTTAACCAGTTCTGTCCAGTCCTATCATGTCTTACCAAACGCTGAACAGCTGTCCTGTCCTGTCCTGTCCTGTCCTGTCCTGTCCTGTCCTGTGTGCGTACCAAACGCACCCATAGTAATCAGCATCCTTGATCAAATGTCCTTTGCATTCCTTGGAAAAATGACCAAGTTTTCCGCATCTGAAGCATCAAAGGTCATTCTTCTTGTCCTCTCTCCTTTCCTCTCTTCGTTCTTCTCTTCTCTTTTCTCTTCTTTCATCCCTTTCTTCTCTTTCATCTCTTCTTTCGTTCCTTTGATAGAATTTAGATGGCTTTCTATCATAGGATGACTGGAACTTTTCCCTTCTGAACTCTTTTCGCTCGTAGGGTTTTCTGATGAACTTCTTTTGGAATTGTTTTGCAATCAAGGCCGATGATTTGGCGAAAGCTTTAATCTCTTCAGATTCTGATTCTACCAGCAATGCTTTCTTGCCTTTCTTCTTGTGTTCTTTGGCAGGAGTCCTTGATTTTTCCATTTCATCGGCAGCAAGAGCAAGAGGTCCTCCAATGGATACCTTTTTCTTCATTATGTCACTTTCTTGTGCTGCAAGAGTTCCATACACGTCATGAAGAGACCAGCCATCTAAGTCTTGGTTTGCTTGTAGAGACATGGATAGCTGAGTCCATTCATCGCCTAGACTTTTCANGAATRAAACATTGTTTTCTTCCTTGGTTCTGATGATATCGTTTCTTCGACATTGATTTATCAATGTGTTAAAGCGGTCATAGGTCTTTTGTATGGGTTCATCAGGGAG
>NW_020201539.1:6050-37249 GCF_001531365.2 Cynara cardunculus var. scolymus
TCCTCTGGTTGGTCTTTCCATCGATCCAATGGTCTAACTTCGTCCATCGATCCAATGGTTGTTCTTTCGATCGATCCGCTGGTTAGTCTGTCCATCGATCCAATGGTCGAATCCAGACTTAGTCGTTTCTGCCTTGATGTCTTCATTGGTCTTCTGGTTCTTCATCACTTGTTTGTTTTTCATTACTTTTTACATTTGCATTGTGGGGTTTAACACTTTTGATAGCACTAAGAGCCACAATTGCTCCTTCTCTTCTGACCGCCATATTTCGTAGTTCGTGGTACATGTGCTCCAAGTCTTCTAAATACAGGTTAGAGAAATCAGCTTCACAAAATGCCCAGACCTGTCCATCTTGTCGTGTAACAGTGAAAACAGGATACCAAACTCTAAGGAGTCTTTGGGCATCAATTTGTTTGATTGAGATGACTCGATGTTTGGTCCGAACTTGACTGATTGGGAGACGCTTTGCCTTGAGAAAATGCTTGTACTCTAAACGATAGTCTCGGGTTTCTTTATGAATCCCAAGAATCTTTCGCTAAGAGTTTTCCGATGCCGAAGAAAGATGACGAAATAAATGTCTTCAAGATAAGGCTCTCTGATCCTTGCTCTGTCGTAGCCTGGAACATTTGCATGAATTGCGAACGACATGTAATTTTTTAGAAAATATCTCAGTTGGATCATACGCCGCTCTCGGAGTTTCAAATGCACCAAGATCAACTACAGTGGAGGGTTTAGGCAAAGTCTGACGATCACCCTGGAAATGGAAGATAGGATCTTCTTCATTGATATCGGCTTCAAAGTCAAAATACATTCCAGTTGATTCATCAATGTTGTCGATGTCTTCACCAAAATCCTGATCTCCACCCTGTTCTTTAGCAAGCGCTTCATTGAATCCCACATTGGCAGACAAATCCAGAAGCAGCCTTCTTCCTACAGTGGAGTCCGCCGGCTTTTCAACCTTTGGCTTGATCACTGGATTTGTCTCCAAAACTATCTCATCTTCAACAATTATTGAGCCTGTAGTCCTTTCCCTTGTTGTTTCCGGATCAAGACTTTCAACGTTAACTGCTTGAGAAATCGGCTCCCTTTCAACACTTTGAACACGTACAGACGACTCAGCCAACCTCTGTCTCTTTCTCTCCCCCTCATGATGATCAGGATCGTCCGGATCATCTTGTCTTCTTTTCAGTGAGGTGGCTTGAGCTCGGCACGTCTCTTCTAAAATAGATACCCTTTCGGATAAGGCATCAATTGAACTTTTTAGGGCTTGAGTGTTTGATGAAATTAACTTACCAATTTTGGGAAGTTAGAAGCAACTACATCTTGAAAGGCCAAAAACTCTGAGGCTCTAACAGGTCGGTTATCATCAACAAGCTATCGGAGGATCCCAACCAGGTCTACATCAGCCGCATCTGGATTTTGTGTTGACATCAGCTTTGCATACAACAGAGATTTAAGCTCATCCACCAATTGATCTTGTAACCTCAGAGGCTCGGGCACAGGCGTTGGTGACGGCACAGACGGTTGATCATCGACTACTGGCTCCTTCCCTTTCATCATCCTTTTGAGACTAAGGATTTGTGCTTCCATATGATCTTGAACAGCCTTTAGGGCGTCGTCCAGATATTCCCTTGACACGAAGTCGGGTAAGATCACTCCTGGATCACATAGATTACCAGTTGAAACAATAGTTGAATAAACTGTTGTGCCTACGTTCAGTGTTGGCATGATGTTACCACTGGTAGGACTTTCGACCGGTCCTTGTGGTAAGTCAATAGACGTCACTCTGGTCGTTCCGAAGGTTCACTAAGAACCACAATTGGAGCAACAGATGCTCTAGATTCATATGTACCTATATGTATGGGCTCTATACTCTAGGTGCACAGAATCGAAGTCGTAGGCTGGGGCAGTAACCTACTAATTTCAATATCTACATTCTCCAAGTGAGAAGTAGATAGAGTATGTGATAAATCCTCATGATGAATTGAAACAAATAGTTGTTGAGAACCGATTGAGTCGCCAGGATGGGTGTGCAAATGCATAGCTGGGCTAGCTATGTCTTCTTCAATACCAACATTCAACGAATGAATGTCGATAGTAGATGTGGGTGCCCGGCTATCCGTTTCGGCTGGGATAGGAGTTTGTTCTTCATTTTGTGCTTCACTCTCACACTCACCATCTTTTTCTTCGTCCCTTACACTCATCCTGCCTCTCAACATTTTCGACTTGAGCTCCCTCATCATCTCCGACTGGAACATCCTCCAGCATACGATCAAATTCATCATATGTGCCACCAAATTCATCAACATTGAACGATAATGATTGTAGACTTGGGCAAGTCTATGTAGCTTCTATTTCTGGAATGATATCTTCAATGTTCTCAATCACTGCTCCGATTTGAATATTCTGAGAAAGCATCGGTTGAACAGGATTGTCAGCATCATCATTTTGATCATCATTGTCATCATCATCATGATCATCACCCTGGAGCTACCTCATTATCGGATATAGTATCTTCCGAACTTGAAGAAGTTGTGGAAGTACTTTCTGTTGAAGTATTATGCTGATCAAATGCTCCCCGCTCCTCATCACGGTCAACGACTGCATATTTTTTAGCAAGGGCACCAATATCATTTCTTATGTTATCTGCACCATGGGTTGCATCATTCATTTCCTCTTTCAATTTCTTAATTTGCTGGTTGTAATCCTCTAAAGATGAACAAATTGCTTCCTTGTAGTCATCAATTAGTGCAAAGTCTGGAAAAGAAGGTAAGATATCCTTGATCTTCAATAGACCATCAGTTTCATTGAGAAACGTTATTGCCTTCCTAATGTTCTCTCATTTAGTACCCTTTTCCTGCTCAACAACATGCTTGGCAACCATAAGCCAAAGTTTCTTCCTCAAGTCTTCATCATCCTCCACTTTGTCTGCTTCAGCCATAGCAAGCTCTGGGTCAACCTAAAGAGTAAGTGCAACAGCTTTTTCATGCATAAACATCATGCTGTAAATATGAACATAGGCACGCATACACTTTTCCTTGAGGCAAAGACGCAAGGCATATTTAGGATCATAGAATAAATCAGGGCCACTAGATCGCCCTTTCCCAAACGTGCATTGTAGGAATCGCAGAAGGGCACTGTCATCTTCCTTCTTAGCATATAGAGAAAGCAAGAGGTTATGAACACCTGGATCTTCATTCTGCAATCGATGAACACAATATTCTAAATAGCTGATTACTTTGTGCGTTTCATTCTTTGCATGAGGTTCACTTGAATAAGACATCATTGCAGGAATCAACTTTCTTGGATTCAAGTTCTTTTTGGTCATCCAGGACTCAATAGTTTCATATGCATCAAGCATGATGAGATCTGGAGCAAACTTATACTGAAGATCAACAGAAACACCAGGTTTTTGAAGTACATCCAAAACCCTCTTTGCTTCTCCTTGTTGAATGTAGTGATGAACCACAATCTCATGTTGTTCCTTTAGACTAGCAAAATATACCAGTTCATCAACTCTACCATAGCTTTCAAGTAGCTTCATTGTAGTTGCCTCATCCAACACATCTTTACTATCACTGAGAAAAGCACGAAATTCCATAATGATAGATTGATATTCTGAATTACAGGTCTCTAGCGAGTCATCTTCCAGCAGTAGTCTATTGATCTTGTCAATACGGATACGAGGTATTGGCTGTGGATGATTAAAATCGGACGCGGGGTTGTGCGGTGTTAGCTAGATCATGACTAAGGTGTTATCGAAGAACTGCAAATCTGGACAAGGAGATGGGCGAGGTTGGCCGAGGAAGCTGGCTTACGACTGCCTTTGGCCGAGGAATACAAGCAATCCAGACAAGGCAGTGTCCGAGTTTGGCTTCGAGAAAATCAAGTCACGACCAAGGTAGTTATCGAGAACTATATTCATACACGAAGATTTTTAGTTAAAGTAAGAATTGCTTTTGGTCGAACCATCTAGTTTCCTTTCTGGGCGTGTTTCCTTTCACGATTATTTGATTTTTAAGTAGAGCGATAGAGACTTGGGATCATTAAATCCTAAAAAAATGATTGTTCTTGTGTATCATGGAAATTCAATGACTACTTGAATCCGGATTTTGAGCATAAATATTCCACTGACCTGTAAAAAGTGGGGGCAAGCGGATCATTTATGATGAAGAGGGACCCATTTGAATGTAGCAAATAACAGCGGGGATCGAGAATTACCCCTTGTTGGTCCCGAGGGACGGAGGAGGCTAAGATCAACGTAGTTGTATGTAAACCCAGAGCAAAGGGGTTATTCGTCTTCCTAGTCTTCAACACAAGAAAATGGTGTGAAGATTAATGCAAGTCACAACTAAGGTTGTTCCGGGTGAACCTAATCTGGACAAAGGGGCGTGCGAGGATGGTTGAACTCGGGTGGCCTTGTGTGCGATGAAAGCCTAAATCGAATACCTTGATGTCTGAGGATGTTGAGTCCGGGTGCGGGGATGAGCGACCAAGACTACCAATCGGCTAAGGAAACTAGGTTCTCCCATCATACTCATCTCAAATTTGCTTTTCATCAGCTCTGAGAATTTTTCTCAAAATTTAGCATTGGTAGAACCAAATATGATGTCGTCCACATATATTTGCACAAGAAAATTTTCACCTTTGTGCTTCTTGAGAAAGAGGGTTGTATCGATGGTACCTTTTTCGAATCCATTGGCAATGAGAAAGGTAGAGAGTGTATCATACCAGGCCCTGGGTGCTTGCTTTAGCCTATAGAGGGCTTTGTCTAGAAAGTAGACATAGTCTGGATGCTTTGGATTTTCGAACCCAGGAGGTTGCTGCACAAATACTTCCTCTTGAAGTTTTCCTTTGAGGAAGGCAGACTTAACATCCATATGATAAACCTTGAAACCTTTGTGTGCTGCATAGGCGAGGAATATTTTGATGGCTTCAAGTTTGGTGACGGGAGCAAATGTTTCATCGTAGTCAATCCCTTCTTCTTGGCGGTAGCCCTTGGCAACAAGCCTAGCCTTGTTCCTTACAACTATGCCATCTTCATCCTTCTTGTTTCTAAAGACTCATTTGGTTCCTAAAGTCGTCTTTCCTTTGGGTAGAGGCATGAGGGACCAAACTTTGTTTCTCTCAAACTAGAGTAGTTCCTCTTGCATGGCATCTATCCAGAGTAGCCTTCTTCTTTGGTTCGACCATACTTAGAAATTTGGCAAAGAGGCATTCATTAGCAGTAGCGGATCTCGTCTTGATGATGGATTACCAATGATTTGGTGATGTGGATGGTCTTTTGTCCACTTGGTGCAAGATTGAGGTTCTGGAGCAACATGATGCAGTTCTTCATCAGCTGATGGAACTGCTTGCTCCCCCTCAAATAAATCATCTCCAAAGTGATGTTCTGGTTCTGAAGACATAAGAGAGGTAGATGGTGAAGTAACATGAGTTTCAGAAAGATTTGTACCTTCAACATTGGAGACTTCATGTGCTTCATCGGCTCTGGAAGAGGTTTCTTCGATGGGTGCATATCCAGAGACTACTTCTTCTTCGAAGATGTCCTCAAATAAATGAGCCAACTCTGATTCATTGGGTTTGCTTAGTGATGAATTAGAGACCCTCTATGATAGCCCGAGTCCTGAACTGTTGTGTCCAGAAGTCATAGGTGAAGAATCATCAAAGGACACATTGATGCTTTCGATGACGATCTTTGTCCTTTTGATGAACACTCTATAGGCCTTGGCAGTTTGAGAGTAACCCAGAAAGATTGCTTCATCAGCCTTCTAGTCGAACTTGCCAAGATATTTCCTATCATTGACTACAAGCATTTGCACCCAAAGACATGGAAATATTTGACATTTGGCCGTCGTTGGTTGATGAGTTCATATGGTGTCTTCTGGTGCCCCTTGTTGATGATTGATCGGTTCTGGGTGAAGCATGCAGTGGAAATGGCTTCGGCCCAAAAGGTGATAGGTAACTCAGATGAAGCAAGCATTGTCCTTGCTGCTTCCATTAGGGTTCTATTCCTTCGCTCTACTACTCCATTTTGTTATGGAGTTCTGGCTGCTGAAAAGTTCCGAGAGATGCCTTCACTAATGAGATATTCATCAATTTTGGCATTTCTAAATTATGTTCCATTGTCACTTCTAACCATGATAAGTTTGCGTTGTAGAAGCACTTGGAGCCTTTTCATCAACCCGATGAGGAGTTCAAGAACGTCTGATTTCTTCTTTACGAATTCAACCTATGTGTATCTAGAGTATTCATCAACCAATACTAGGATGTACTTCTTTCCCGAGAGGCTTTGTGTGGAGATAGGCCCACAGAGGTCGATGTGGATCATGTCCAAGGGCTTGGAGCAGGAGATTTCTGACTTAATTCTGTGAGAGGCCTGTTTCAGCTTCCTTATCTCACAGGCTGAGCATAGGTGGTCTTTTTCAAAGTTGAGATCAAGAATTCCCTTGACCAGCTTCTGTTTGGCTAACTTCTTTAGGACATCAAAATTTAGATGTGAGAATTTCTGGTGCCATGGCCAATTTTTATCGCTCTTATGGGAGACAAGGTAGAGAGTGTCTTTCCCACAGAGGAATGAAAGTCTAGAAGATAAAGTTTCCTTCTCTCTTCGCCTTGATGATGGTTTGGTCGGGCTTCGTTTCGATGATGCAGAAACCTTTGCGAAATCTGACTTCAAGACCCTTGTCGCAGAACTAGCTTATGCTTAGTAAGTTATGCTTTAGACCTTCAACATAAGCCACTTTCTCGATGGAGATGTTGCCTTTGATGAGAGTGTCGTATCCCTTGATGGTTCTGTTGCTGTTGTCTCCAAAAGTAACAGAGCCTCCAGATTTTTCGATGAAGGAGGACAGCTGACTTTTATCACCAGTCATGTGCCTGGACCAACCTGAATCCATATAGCATGGTTTCACATGCTGGTCCTGCAAGACAAGTTAAGGGTTTTTAGGTACCCATTTCATAATGGGTCCTCATTTGTTAGTCGGGGATACGACCTTTTTCTTTTCATCAGCCCTCTTGGAATTGGGCTGATTTCCATTACCCTTATCTTTCGTAGGCTTTGGTTTATTTCCATCACCCCTGACCTTTGTAGGTTTGGGCTTTTTCACATTTTCATGAGCTTTAACATTTTTATAGCGATAGACGTGCTCAGAAAAGATGCAGCAATGATTTAGCATGTGATTCCTCAGGTTTTGTAAAATAGTTAAACATTGGCAGTTGGGGTTTTTGGACAAGAATGTTTAACAAATTTCTTTTTATTCGATGAAGAAGAAGTAAAAGAAGAGGATGAAAATTCTGTCCTAGCATTGGTTGTTTTTACAAACTTCCTATCTAGTGCATATTTTTTTATTTGAAGGGGCAGGCGTGGGCTTAACTTCTTTCCTGAATATAGGCTTCTTCTCTTTAGCTGAAGAAGAAGAAAAGTGCAGGTTAGAATTTTCAGAGGCATGCCACTTCTATTTCTGTTCACGAGTAAACTTAATGAATTTAGATGGAGGGTTTGGGCCATGTGAAGTATTGTTGGCAGACTTGACATTTTTCAGTTTTTCTTTTCCTTTGTCTAAAGATTTCATAGGTTCTGAAATATCAGATTTCATTGGGGCTTTGAAAGTTTGAGGTTTCTTATCCTTAATGATCTCTGGTGATTCACAAATTATTTCTTCTTCAGAGTCAGAATCAAGAAAGTCTCTCACAGATTTCTCGAAATCAAAATTTTCATGGATGTTTTTGGGAGCAATGGATTCTGAGGTTGATGGTTCAGAATGGTTTATTGAGAGTTCCATCACTTCTGATTTCTTAGATGAACTTTCAATGTTACTTGAATTGTTCATTGATCCATCAGATGATGGTTCCTTACTAAGAGTTTATGTTCCATCGACATCACTTGTTGATGAACTTGTAGGGTTGGTAACCAGAGGCTTTGGTTTAACCATAAGGTTTCCATTGGTCTCTGGTTTGGAGGCATCATCCTTTTCATCAGAATGCTTACATGTGGCTCTCATGCACCACATTCTCAAAGTCTTGCCTCAAGAGAACGGTTTTTCCATCGACTTTAACCCTTTTTGCTTTGGGTTTTGGGTAAAAGTCGGGTTTTTGAATACATCCAAGTTTAAAAGTGGATTCAAGGGTGGATTTCTTGGTCTCGATGAAAGAGTCAATATCATTGAATCCAATCCCTTGGTAATCCTTTTGTCCATTAAGTTTTTCATACACATCTTGGGCATCTTTGTATTTCTTCATCAGGAGTTCATTGGTTTGAAGCTTTTGATGAAGAATCTCCCTTTCTTTTTGGAAGAAATCCTTATGAGCTACTGAAGTAAGTCTTTCTACCTCGGATTCTTTCAAGGCCTTTACCTTCTTTTCTAAATCTTTGGTTATTTTCTTGTTTAGATCCAAAAGTTTTTCTTCCTATGATTTTTTAAGCGAAGCAATGCGAGTTTTTTCCTTAACCAATTAAGTGAGAAGATCAGTCTCTCTTTTATAGAAACTGACTTCTTTTTCATATTTTAATCTTTCAGATTTTTTAAAGTTTAGTTTTTCTTTAAGTTTGAGAAAATCTTCTGAAAGTTTCATGACCTTTAACTCTAACTCTAGTAGAGTTGGTTTCATCGATGGAAGGGTTACATACCTGGTCATCGGAGTCAGAGGCGGATTCTGCATTGGACCTGTCCATGAGGCATATGAGTGCCTTGTCATCTTCATCAGGCGAAGAATCAGACACCCAGTTCTCTTTCTTAGCCATCAGGCTTCGCTCCTTAGGATTGTACTTGTATTTGTTTTTGTAGTAGTCATCATCCTTTACCAGTCGTCTTCTGTATTCTTTTGAAAAGTGGCCTATCTTCCCACATCTGTAGCAGCGAAGACCATCTTTTCTTCCATCTCCTTCTATTATGTCCTCTCTTCGTTCCTTTCTGTCTTTTCTTCTGTCATCTCTTCTTTCATCTCTTCTTTCATCCTTTTGATGAAACTTCATCGGTTTCTGATCATAGGAAAGCTGGTACTTCTCCCTTCTGGAGTCTCTCCTTTCATAGGGCTTCTTGACAAACTTCTTCTAGAATTGTTTAGTTATCAAGGCCAGAGACTTGGCAAAATCTTTGAGGTCATCATCAGAATCAGATGGTTCTTCTTCGGATTCTGATTCCATTACTAGTGCCTTCTTGTTTTTCCTTTTGTGTTCTCTGGTAGAGCTCCTTGTAACTTCCTTCTCTTCTGCAGCAAGGGCGAGGGGTCCACTGATAGACACCTTCCTCTTAAGTATATCCTTCTCTTGAGCAGCAAGAGTTCCATAAACGTCATGAAGCGACCAACTGTCTAAGTCCTGATTTGCTTGGAGGGACATTGACAGTTGAGTCCACTCATCGCCGAGACTTTTGAGAAATAAAAAGTTGTTTTCTTCTTTCATCGTAGCGATGTCATTTCGGCGACATTGATTAATCAATGTGTTGAAACGATCATAGATCTTATGAATCGGTTCTTCCGATAGCGCTTTGAAATTAGTGTATTCGTTTAGGCATTGCGCCCTACAATTTTTCTTTGTCTTCACACCTCCTTCCAGTTGGCTCGCCAGTTCATCCCATTTCTCCTTTGTTGTTGTACAAGCATCAAGAGATTGGAAGATGTCGTTCGGAATGGCCATTACGATCAGCCTTTTTGCCTTCCTGTCAGCCTCTACACGTTCAAGGTCATCTTCATCCCAGTTCTTTTCATCTTTTTCCATGTAGTAGGCAGCAACTTCTACAGTTGTGCTTCTTTCAGGGACTCTTGGAACAAGAGTCTGAGGAACATATGGGCCTTCCATGACAGATTTGAGGAGATTCCTGTCCATCCCCTCCAGGAAGTTCACTATTCATATCCTCCATTGTGGATACTGTTCTCTTTGAAGAGTTGGAGATTTGGTGAGGGAACCCACACTATATGCAGAATTCCAGTTGGCCATGAGAATTTTTAGAAAAGAAAAAATACGCTTTTTGGAGAAGAAGAGTACGAATTTAAATAGATGAAAATTGAGAGAATATTGATCGTTTTGATTGAAAAGCAATCAATTGGCTCTGATACCAATTGGTGATCCCAGATCTCTTAATAACACGAATATTCAAGTTAAGAATAACCTAAATATATCGTGTAGATGGAAAAATAATGAAGAACACAAGAATATTCAAGAACATATTTTAGTGTCAAATGATTCACTATTATTCAATTGATTGAATGGAAAGCGTAAAAAATTACAAGAATAATAAGACCTATTTATACTAGTAATCCAAATATGGAGATTGCTATCTATGGAAGATATATCGCAAATCTCTTATGGAAAGAAAGAAATCTAGAAATATGGAAACTAAATAAAGCTAAGTAAGGTAAAGAGAATCCAGTTGTCGATTTGCCATCTCCAGCTGTCTTCTTGATGGCATGTTCAACCATGAGTCTTGTGGTCTTCTTGAATGAATACCTGTGGTTGAACTATTGTAGAAAACTTGCAAGTGTTGGTAACCAGAGGGGATATGCAGATGCATTGTTCATCGCACCTATGGACCTTCATCGCATCTCTGGTTGTATAGGATACTTAGACTTTTTCCTTGCAAGTCTTCCATCGGCCTTCTGCTCTTTCACACTTGTATGTTTTTCATTACTTTTACAAATAAGAATGATGGGATCTAACAACAAGGCTAGAAAATCTAAACCTTTCATATCTGCATCGAAAGTTTCTAAACCCAATTTTTTAAAGCCAATTAAGTTCACTTCGGAACAGAAAAGAAAATCCACTGCTAACTCTAAGTTAAATTCATTTGTTTCGGAGAGGCCTCTAAAGGCCAAAGGAGTAAGAGGGGAGAAAGGAAGGCTAGAGAAGACAAAGGCCACATTTTATAAACAATCAAAACTAGATAGGAAGTCCGTTCGAACTAACAATGCTAGGAATGATTGCAATAATCTCTTTTATGAATCCAGTAAATCGTTTTGTCATCAAAATTGTGTTTATACATGCAAATGTATTTCTCTGCTGCAACAACTAAAACAACACCTTTCTAATCCCAATTGTATTCTCTCTGGGTCATCAAAGATTAATTCTAAGAGGACCCAGAAGAAGCAAACTCCTAAGGCCAAATCTGGAAACCAGATCGCAAGTCTGGAAAATCAGGTGTTGAGACAGATCCTCTCCCTAAACCTGCTGTCAAATCTCCAAGGCCTAATCATCGAGGACCGATCATGAAATGGTTACCTAAATCTCTATAGTTTGTTTTGTAGAAGCCGCATGTGGACATTTGGTACCTTGACTCCGGGTGCTCAAGACACATGACCGGCAACAAGAGGTTACTCTCCTCATACAGAGAGAAAATTGGAGGACGAGTAAATTTCGGGGATAATATATAAGGAGAAATCAAAGGCTAAGGAGATCTTCACCAAGGTAAGGTTCTGTCTCTAAAGTTGCTTATGTCTCTGGATTTAAACATAAATTTTTTAGCATAAGCCAACTTTGTTATTCAAGCTATAATGTCAAGTTCTGAAAGGAATCCTGTTCAATACTGTCAGAATCAGGTCAAGAGTTGCTAAGAGCCAAACGTAAGGGTAATCTATACCTTATGAACTTCTTACCAAGAGATAATTCAGAGACTCTCTGTCTCGTATCTCATTAATGTGAAGAGGCATGGCTCTCATCACAAGCTTTCTCACTTAAATTTTCAAAATATAGAGAAGCTTGTGAAAAACAATCTGGTTGATGGACTACCATCAATAAAGTTCAAAAAGGACCATCTTTGTCCTGCCTATGAAATGGGAAAACTCAAAAGAGCATCCTATAAGACAAAGACAGATGCGTCCTGTGTTAAATCTCTGCATATGCTTCATGTGGACCTTTACGGTCCAATCCCTATGTCGAGTCTGTCTGGCAAGAAGTATATCCTTGTGCTTATTGATGAATTTACAAAATATACTTGGATTKAGTTWGKRAGKYMRWWCKMASWWRYWMTRSWRSKRMTGATTRWRMTAATKWCYWWKATKMAWSYMWTAMWWCRKWSYRKMATYMAAAWKSTRWTWAKWSWTRMWRRTRYYTWKYTCWRSWRCRMMAAWWWMRRYRSSWMCYYTSMMAWMSARRSYATATYYTWKMWMKKYYMTSCWRMAAKAAYWYCAMRASRAMYYRGWRKWRKMRAAMKSMWRARKYSAAATYWRKYRAASCWRMWMGWAMRWYKSKWRMAKMMKSTGKTSWKMYARMYCATYTYYSKRMASMWGCTRTCWMAWCTSCAWGKYYTAWYCAWMRMRGASYRWCWKKRRWTRRGWMMCWMWWKMMSMMTMMTTWKKWWYKCAAWARYYRSAKRWRKMCWWWTGKTAWMTTKWYKCWKRKTKYTMRWKRYASATGMYYSAYWWYAAAWGAYYRYKWTCMWCWTWSMRAGWKMRAWWWGRAGGMYRAKKAASKYWMASKKWTWGSATRCWMSRMRMAWKCMAAGGMYWWSRRRRTCTTCAMKMWRSKAASSWWKMYRKYYMTRRARWKSMTYAWSKTYYYGKKCKWMRRYAWARMMTTYKKRRCWTMARTSWACTTYRTSWYTSKRMYYRWWMTKWMMWSKWCSAMWWSSAATYWTSWWYWRWAKTSWMRKRAWYWGGWWMWSAGKYWMYWAKWKSMARACWTMWKWGKWRWYKMKRMCWTMTSWRCWTSTKMMCMMRRRRWWRWYYMWASACWYKYTSWCKMRKAKCYRYRAASWGSMAKKRCWYYWRYMYCWSRMSCTTYYWMMMYTWCWWYTTCMWMWKWTRRWSAAGYTWRTCCACAACMAGAGCCCTCYAGCTCTGGATCARAGCCCAGTCCCTTARRWYCMRARRAMMAWWWCYYTKKYYYYKAAMMKKGKTYCYYYWKWMCMWYMWYCSRRGGGGRRRMARSMRRRSCYTYMWYMMCYTYYWWKRRSCMRAWKSCMMMWMWWMYSGSSGRRCMWKRWYCMAWKWMYYCMAMSWYYKKTYCMRSYYCMAWKRMMWRGKKGRMMAAARRWYMWYYWTYTYMWYMAAWTWWTTGKKRAMCYTYMARKKGKGKWAAARMMARRRKTKSCMMMRMMAAMKRAWKKTTWWTYGKWAAMYTTYYWARSYWKGKWRRRSCMAASAAAGTTMATGAAKCCCTACAAKATCCTAGTTGGGTCGATGYCATSCAWGAARAGCTCCAACAGTTCGAAAGAAACAAGGTATGGACTCTCGTTCCTTTACCAAAGGATAAAATTGCAATTGGTTGTAAGTGGGTTTTCAGGAACAAGAAGGATGAGGATGGCATAGAGTCAGAAACAAAGGCATACTCGTTGCAAAAGGCTATTTCCAGGAAGAAGGCATAGACTATGACGAAACCTTTGCTCCAATTGCAAGGCTAGAAGCTATACGCTTATTCCTAACCTTCTCTACACATAAAGGATTCCGAGTCTATCAAATGGACGTTAAGTCAGCCTTCCTAAATGGTAAGCTGAAGGAGGAACTCTACGTACAACAACCTCCGGGGTTTGAAAGTTCCACACACCCAGAGTATGTCTACTATTTAGACAAAGCTCTGTATGGTCTCAAACAAGCTCCACGAGCCTGGTATGAACGACTTTCGTCCTTTCTTTTATCAAATGGTTTCGGAAAAGGTAAAATTGATACTACTTTGTTTATTAAGAGGCATAAAGATGAGATGCTTCTAGTCCAGCTATATGTGGACGACATTATATTTGGTTCAACAAATTAGAGGCATTGTGATAAGTTATCTGCTCTAATGAAAAGTGAGTTTGAAATGAGCATGATGGGAGAATTAACATTCTTCCTCGGCTTGCAAGTAAAACAAAGAGAAGACTTTATCTTCATTAGCCAAGCTAAGTATGTCTCTAACGTATTAAAGAAGTACCAACTTCATAACTCTTCCACCATGAGAACACCAATCGCAACGAGGACAAAGCTTGACACAGATCCATCTGGAAAACCTGTGGATGTCAAGACTTACCATGGCATGATTGGATCACTGTTGTATCTCACGGCTAGTCAACCAGATACAATGTTTGCTACCTGTCTCTGTGCTAGGTACCAACCTAATCCTAAAGAATCTCATATGTCTGCTGTAAAAAGAATCTTTCGATACCTCAAAGGAACTCAATTTTTGGGTCTCAGGTATTCTAAGCATTTTGGGTCTGATCTTATCACGTATACAGATTCTGATCATGTAGGATGCAAACTTGATTGAAAGAGTTCTTCAGGAAGTTGTCAACTACTTGCCATCAAGCTCATCAGCTGGACATCCAAGAAGCAGAACTGCGTATCTGCTTCAACTGCAGAAGCAGAGTATGTAGTTGCGGCTAGCTGCTGTTCCCAAGTAATTTGGATGAAGACTTAACTCAAAGACTACGGCATTGAGTTCGACAAGATTCCCATCCTCTGTGACTCTGAAAGCGCGATTGCGATCACAGCAAATCCAATACAACACTAAAAAACAAAGCACATCGATGTGTGTTACCATTTCATCAAAGACCATGTAGAGAAAGGTATGATTGAAATGTTCTTTGTCAATACATACCATCAACTTGCTGACATTTTTATGAAGGCTCTTGATGAAAAGAGATTCAATTTCTTAGTTAGCAAGTTGGGTATGCTCAATCTTCATTAACTCATACAGAGCCTCTACATTCTTCTTGAACATATCTCTGTTTGACATCTGGTTATTTTGTTTTTATTTCGTCTATGAGACAGAGCCTATGCATCTACTATGCAGAGCCTCTTGCTTGAATCTTTTATCTCTTTGTCATATAGAGCTTCTATATATATGATACAGAGTCTCTATATCATGTTCAAAGTGCTTGTACACTTCTTATGATTTTGTGATCCAAGCATAGTTCAAAGGGGAGAAAGCTCAGACAACCCAATTCTAGGGGGAGCACCGGATCATCGACCATACAGAGCCTCTGTGTGTACTATATAGAGCGTATGTCTCCTTAAATTTCCAAATTTGAAGCAAGAATATCTGTATAGTCCAACCATGAGTCTCTATGTGAGTTCCTAAGGTATGTAATCCTTTCTAAAAACCATACTCTAGTTTCATCTTTTAACTCATACTCAACTCTCGTGTACATCACCTCTATATCTATCATACAGAGCATCTGTCTCACGATGGTTGTTGTCTTTCTATATGACCTAGAGTATGTCTTTTTATTTTCTTCTAAGTGTTTTATCTCAATCAGAGATTTCCTTCCATTCTTATTTTGTCAAAACTCTGGTTGAAAAACACTTATCTTTTTATTTGAAGGCGTAATTAAATATTAAATATTTTTAAATTAATCTAAGAGGTCACTTACAGAAGCTCATCGCCTGTATCCCTAATTTTTCAAATAAGGGAGGCGGGACGCACAGCCTGTCAAGCCACATGGCTTCTCCCCATAGGTTGTGTGAAGAAAACGCTTCGGTTATTGATGCTTCGGGAAGATAATCACTCGAGTACTTCGTAGGAAATCCCTATTTAAAAGGAGTCATTATCCTCGATTTCAAATTTCTTTATGCTTTCAAATCTCTCATATTATTACTCTCTAAGTCTTCCCTTCCAAGAACTCTCAAGAACTGTCAACCGCCATTGACGAACTTCAAGGTCTATGAAACATCATTCCAGTTCGATTCAATCGTTTTTCCCATGGCCAGTAAGTTCTTTGCACACAAATATGTTCTAAAAACCCTAAAAGGATAACTGATTAAACAACGTTTCTCAAACCCTAACTTTTTCCCCAAAAACCCAATACCAGTCATCTTCTCCATTATCCTTCAAGAAACCTGCATAATGTCTACTTCAGAATCCAACAACTCCCAAACACATACCACCACTCTCAAACCTATTGAGGGAACCAACCAAAACATCATCCCTCTTCCCTTGAAACCCAACAACCACTCTCTTTACTTAATCTTGGACAGCTTCGACTCCAAGTTTCACCCACTTATTGACATCCTTCACTACCATTTTCTTAACCCTGCCCTCACAAATGCGGATGACGCCGTTTTTGAGCGATTCATTCAGAAATTTTAGCAGTCTTGTGACATCACTGACTCCCAACGTGGGATTGTTGGTGATTTTTACATTCGCTCCACCAAAGAATACGTCATTGTTCATATTTTGAGGTTGTTATTTTCTTGCGTCCTTCAACTACCTACCAAGACGGATCTTGGTTTGAATGAATATGCACCTCTCTCAACCAGGGATGAGTTGGTTGCCTTTCTAAAGATGTTGGGTACAACCAACAAATATGGTACCCATCGCAGTACCGTCGACAATATCTGCCACCAATGTGGAATGTTCTATTCACATTGGTCAATCGCTCACTGACAGGCACAATTGGCAGTCTCGACATGTGCTCAACGAATATCCTGCAGATCATGTACGGGATTTTCTTTGATCTTCCCCTCGACTACTCCTTGATTCTGTATACAGAATTCAAGGTTGTTGTCGCCAAGAAGATTCTTGATGTCTTCAAAGGAAAGGAGTTGCCCACTCTGCTCTTCCCGCGCTTTCTAGGTCTTCTTCTAAGACCTAGTATTGAGGAGCAGAATATAGACGTCACAGGCCTTCCTATGAACAAGGTCCATGTGCTCTCAACGTACAAGCCCACTGTGCACAAGGATGGCTATCCTGCTGAGAGGCCAATTCCAACAAAGCTAGTGGCCTACATGAAGACGAGGTAGGTGAGAAGAGCATACAAACGTGTACGAGAGGCGCTATAACTAGTGCCTCAAACCCCAACACGCATAGGGATAACCCACAAGGGATAAGAGGCGGAAAGACCTTTACTAGAGGGGGAGCCAGAAAGGGGGAGAGAGAGGTGACGAAGAAGAGGCAGGAAGCTCAATCCCAAAACAGGCATTTAACGCTTGAAGAGGGAGCGAGGAAGGAGAGATAGAGAGAGAGGGAGCTAAAAAGAAATAGGCGCCAGTCACAGAACAAGCGTTTAACGCTTGAAGAAGGGGCACAACGAGAGAAAACTGCCAAAATACAGAGAGAGAGAAGGAGGAGAGAGAGAGAGAAAGAGGGGGGAAGCAAGAGAGATGCGAGAAGAAGAAGAGAGAGCTAAGAGGGAGGAGGAAGAGAGGAAGAAAAGAGAAGAGGCCCTACGTCCACAACAAAAACAAATCTCAAGTTCTGCACAAAGGACTTTGAGGGAGAGAGTGACGATGAGAGCTCTTTCTCATCAGAGAGCGATGAGGATGATGAGAAAGGAGAGGGAGCTACTGCTTTGGAAGAGCCAGAGCAGCCTAGGATGCAGAATAGGCACATCTATATTCCCAACCCCACTCCCAGTGCATCTACCCAATCTAACTCAGTTGGTCGAGCAACAAGAGTTATTGAACAAGAGGCACACGCCTTGAACCCTTGCCAGCCAAGCCGGCCAGAGGACGCATCTGCCTCTAGCCAAGTTAGCCAAAGGGAAACCACATTGCAGGACTCATCCTCTCAAAAGGATGATTCCTTTGAAAAGACAAGTGGCATGTCTCCCCATGCCATGCCACTCTCCCCTACAAAGGAATTTGTTTTCTCTGCACTAGAACTCTCCCAACCTTGTTCAGAGCAAGGTCTAGGTACACGTGGCTTGGAGACTCTCGACAAGTCTCTAAGTCCAATCAACGAGGGCTCTTCTCCAAAATCTGAATATGTTGAGGAAGTACTTCTTGATAGAACAGTTGTAGTGTCTTCTCCTCTACGAGAGACACGAGGATCGGCTGGAAATCCTTCCTTGACCAACGTCCAACAAGTCGAAACAGAAGGTGTCTAGGAACAAGGATTGAACCTGGCTCATGTGTTGAGCCAGAGGTTACCCCTACAGCATATGTCACAAAGGACGAGTTCCAGTCCTTTGCCACCTATGTGTTGTGCTCCTTGGATGAGCTAAAACTCAACATGGCCCGTGCAGAGCCATCAACCTCTGCACCTACTCTGGATGAGGTTCGATCATCCATAGCAGTATTGAGAGCTGAGTCTATGATAAATGCTACTTGTCTCGAACAATTACAAGAATTGACGGCGATCAATGCAGAGACCCTACAAAGGATTCTTGCTCTCAGAGGGATGCTGCCTCCACCTCCACTCAAGATCAGACAACGCTAATCCCTCTAAGGGTTCCTGCTGACTACATCACCCAGACCGAAATGCGGGTTCTAGGTGATCGACTACTTCAAAAGGTGGCTGAATACACCTCCGACTTCAAAAACACAGCCAAGCAGGCGGTCGTCGACATGCGCTGCTCTCTTGTTGCGTTCAAGTTTCGGGCGGATGTTGAAATCACCAAAGCCACCAATGCAACCGCCGATATCGTCAATCTCTTTGACGTGAAGGTCAAGGCTATGGCTCCCACTAATGTGCAGAAGCCAAAGCGTAAGCCGACCAAGCCATCCTCTACCTGTGAAGAATCGTCGAAGAAGAGGAGGCTTGACGACAATAAGGATCCAAACCAGTCTGGTCCTCAAAGTCGTCAATAGGGGGAGAAACAGCCTGCTGCACCAACAAGTACTACCCCTCTTGCTTCCCCCTCTGCCTCTACTCCTAAAGAGCAAGCCCTTATGCCATCCAACCAAACATCCAGGGTTGTGCACAAACAAGATGAGGCAGTCAGAGAAGAAACAGTGTCGGCTGCACCTGGAGTAGCCACTCAGGCAGGGCAGATGGTTGATGAAGAGAACATCATCAAACCTCTATCTATTTATGCCTCTTCATCATCATCAAGCCTTTCATCATCCGCAGAGTACTTCATGGAAACCGCTCAACCCACAAGGATTGATAAAGAAGAGGTGGTAGTGGTGAACGTCATGGAGCCAGAGAGGAAGCAACGCAGAACAGAGAATGCTCCTTCTCCAATGGCCATACCTTTAGCTGCCAAAATTATAGTCACCGCGCCACCACCACACCGCCAGACCCACAGAGCTAAGGTCCCCATTCAAGGGACCAAAGTGGTTACGCCTGCTCTAAGGCAGGAGGGTCTAGTCAGAGTAGCCAGCAAGGAGCAAGTAGCAGCAGACCTCGAAGCTCCAAACCATCCTCCGATCGAGTACAAGAGATCAATGACCAAATGGATGCGATGATGAGTCCCATACCACAGGAGAAGCCAATCAAAGACACTGCTGATAGTGAAGACTTGTTTCAATATCTCTACAGCCAAAGGAATGAGGTGCCTACTCAGAATATCAACCTACATCTGATGGCTCAAGAAAATATAAGGCAGAGGTTGATCCGTCAATTCACTCAGCCAATCTTTGCAGTTCACTTTGTGGATGGTATCAAGCAGTTTTGGACATTATAAAGCGGAAATTTGCCCACAAACAAATAGTCTTCCACGAGTACACGGTAGAAAGATCCCATGGGCAGATCTGCACCTTCACGGATTGCGACCTTATAAATCTTAGTCCCTGGGATCTGCTGTCTCTTTACTTCTTCACGGATCACAAGAAGGACAAGGGTATGAAATATGCTCTAGCTAACTTCGCGATACGGCAAACAATGACGAACCTTCTTGACTACCGGAGTAAGCTCGACTTCCAGATTGCTCTGTGACTACTGGAGTAAGCTCGACTTCCAGATTGCTCTGGATCTGGGGATAGACAAGCTTAGTGTCACTGCGCCTAACGAAGACTTTGAAGGCATTAAGCATATCCTCTCTTGGACGATGCTGGTGGAGCCCGAACACGGGGTGATCTTCAGGAATGAACAAGGCAGAAAAGTGTTCTTCCATGAAGATCAGCGCTTTAAGTACTCTAAGTCAACTTTGCGGTACATCGAGAATAATCTTTTAAAAAGAAGAGATACTACCACGGGCGCAAAGGAGAGGGTGAGCAACCTAGTCAGACCTATAGATAATGTATTAGAGTTTCATGAGCTTCTTAGGAGGTTCATGAAGCTCCAACATATCTAGGCCTCTACCTTTGTAAGTTATAATTATCTTTTGTTTTCAATTTCAATTCATGTAATTTCCTTTCATCATATTGTAAAAACTTTAGATAGTCAATGTAATACAAAGGTCCTTTTTGACCTTTGTCTTCGATTAGACTTGTGTTTTCATTTTAGTAAGAGTCTGTCTTATTTACACTTAGGGGAAGATTGTTAGACCCCATCTTGTAAAAGTGTAAGTAAGAAATCACTTACTCTAGTATTTAGGACTTAGTCTTTTGAAGCGGTCTGGACTAAGAGCTCTTAACCGAAAGACATCAAGAGACAGAGCTCTTACTCAAAAGCTAAGTGTCTCATATACAGACCCTGTGCTCTACTCCAAGGAAGATCAAGACTTAAGCGTCAAAAAGGTTAAGTGCTTGATGCAGAGCATCACTCAATTCACAAAGCCTCTGCATAGTACATGTAGAGCCTCTGAGTCTCTTACTCCCATGGATCGCGCGCACAGTTTAGACTTTCCCACAAGACTTCTAACAGAATCTAGAACGCTTGGCTCAGTCCGCTCCACTTTCCAAGGAACGTGAACGATAAGAACGCAGAACAAGAACTCAGAGTTCCAAGCCAAGCTTCTAGGAGATTCTGTTTTAGCTTAGTCGTATATAAGGAGGCATCGTCCTCAGGTTAAAAAAAACCTGAAAGTGCCAAATTAGACTACGCTCTAGAATAGAGAAATCTTGTGAGAATACAATTAGACTGAGAATTTTATTGTTATTACTTCTCATCTAATAAAAGCTTCTAACTTATTCAAGTCTATTTTGCATTCATACTATTATCTTGAATATATTGTTAGACCATTCCAGTTACACAGTTACCATTCTACTCATACTCTGATTTATCTGTGTTTTCTGTAGTTAAGAGAAATTTGGGTTCCAACATCATTTGATCACAAAAGATTGATTAAAAATATTATTGCAATTATGCACAAATGATCAAATGAAAATTGATCAAGAAAAATATAGCAGTTAAGTATAAGAACAATCAATCAGGAGTGATGTGCAATACAGATTATTCAAAATAGTTTGAGAGAAATGAATGAAGATCCGTAAGAACAAGTTTACACATTCACACAAACAAAAAATGAAGAATTATGAATCAATCAAAGAAATATGTTTCAGATAAGCTCAGAAAACAACTTTGAATACAAACGAGTGTATTATCACCGAAAATGATTTTCATTTAAGAGACGTGATAATAACGATTTGAAGAATAGCTGCAACAGGTATTGGAAATATGTATGAAGAGAAATTACACAAGTAAAATCTCAAAGAAATACCTGATCAGAAATGATACTTGTTTTAAATCAACTCAAAATTCAAAAGCTTTTACCAAAAACTCCCCCTAGAAAATAGATTCCATTATTCTCTTTATCAACTCAAAATCCAAACAAATAAAACATTATTTTCTTGCACTCAGAGTTTGAAAAACATGTCAGCTCAGACTTGAAGAGCGGGTCCTAAATGGGTGTTCAGAAGCTATATTCAGGCAAATTATACACTCCCCTGCATTAGTGTATCATATAAATGATATTTCTTATCAGCACAACATATGACACACCTACAAAACAGATTAAGTAGATTTTGGTACCCACCAAACATGGGTCCTAGTTTGTTAGTATTGGCTTGAGGGATATTATAATTGCCATACCATCTGTTCCTATCAAATAAATTCCTTTTAGCGCTCTTAACAGGTAAAAGCAGGTTTTACACTTAGATTGAAATAAAGTTGAGCTTTCAACACTTGATTTAGAAAAATCTTTTATTTTCTTAAGTAACTGGTCACTCTCTTCAGCAACTAAATCATATTTATATTTAAGTTCAGATCTCATATTCATTTCAGCTACAAGTTCTGTCTTTAAATCAGACAATTTCATTGAAGTTTCAGTAAACTTACCTTCCAACTCACTTCTCATTTTCTCCAAAACTTTTCTTTCTTCCTCAAACTCTTTTCTTTCTTCTTCTAAACTTCCCTTATCGTTCTCTGAAGCAATGCAAAGTCATTTCTTTTTCTCAGTTAGCTCTTTAGCAATTGCTGCATTCTTTTTTGCAGTATTTTTCTTTTTTAAAGCAAAAACTTTTCTTTCTTCATTTAAAGTTTTCTGCTTTTCAGCAATTCTATGAAACATTTCCAAATGTTTCTTTTGACGTTCTTCCACATACTCTTTCTTCTCAATATCAAACTTGGCTCTTTTTCAAGATGATAATCTGTTCAAAATTTGATATTTGCTTTGAAAGCTTTGTAGCATTCAACTCTAAAGCTTTTATTTTACTTTCAAATGATTTTCTTTCAGCATCAAACTTTTTCTCAGCCTCTATCAATTTATCCTTCTCCTTTTCCAGTAATTTCTTTTCAGCAAGCAATTCATTCTTAGTTCTACGAAATTTCTCTGTCAGCTCCTCATTCTTTTGAATTTGCTTCACATTTCTCTCCTGCATATCAGAATAAAAACCTTTATGAATGAATTCATCTATTTCTTCTCTTAAGAGCTTCTTCTCTTCAACAACCATCTCATACTCTTTTGATATACTTTTAGCCCAATCTAAATTTGCACGACTCTCATAAAACACTTTTACATACTTTCCTTTTCCTTTTTCAGACTTTTCTCTAAATCAGAAACTCTCTTTTAGTTTCTTATTTTCTCTCTCAAAATATAATGCCATTTCAAAATCAAATAATTGATTAAACAAAATTGATCTCTGCAGTTCAAAACTTTGATTAACAAACACTCACAAAAATTCTCAAACATATGAAAATTTCACAAACAAATTTCAATACTCAAACAAATATGACAAGCTTGACATTTTGATTAAATCCGGACAACCAATAGCTATGATAAACTTGTGATCAAATTCGGACAGCTATGCAAAATATTAAACAATGAAATCGATATTCATGAAGGACTTGACCGGATTTGAAGTCCGGACAACATAAAGATCCTTTTATTGACCAGATTCGGTCAACAAAGAACAAATATGAAACAACCGATTATTTAATTGCAAGCTATCAACTGGATTCAAAAAACTTGTATAAATTTAAAGGAATTAGCCGGATACACAATCCAGACAAAATTGTTTTTGAAACAGCCGCCTTCAATCCTTTTTAAAATCAAACACCACAATTCATATGAAACAATTAAAATATAATATCATGTATTCAAGTGAAAATGGATATGGATCCCAACCTTGTCCGGAGTCCCAATCCGGACAAATACTTAAACCAAAAAAAATGATGATCGGATACAATATTAAAACAGCCACCACATTTGATCAATGAAGTATTTGATTATTTAATTCATGAAAACAACATCAACAACCAAATTCACAATACGGACAGAATACTTGAACAATATCAACAGCCGCCACAAAAATGGATGGATGCAATATGGATAGCCTTTTCCGGAGATACAATCCGGACAAAGGACTTGAACAATTATATGATGACAAATCCGGATAAGGTAATGACCGGACTCAATACAACAATGTAAAGCCGCCAACCAAGTTTGACTACCAATCAAATAGGGTCAAATTTGAATAACTACAGTCAAACCATATAATACGGTAAAGGCTCCATCCGAATTTAGTCAAGTACAGTCAAGTCATTGACCGGATTGACAACTAAAACTTGATTGAATTCATAAATCAGACATACTCCGGACAAAACAACAACCGAATTCCTTCAATGAAAAACACAAATTTTATGAATGATTCAACCAAAAACGGATCAAAATCTCAAAAATTTATGAGTTTTAAAAAATCCTGTAAAAACAGAAAGTTTTCAAAAAAATTCAAAATTCCTTCAAATCTTCCAAAATAATGATCAAATGCAAAAATTGTTTGAACAACAATGATTCATTACAATAAAACACATCAAATGATCACAATCTTAACAATCAAACCTCAACTTGAAAATTTTAGAGGAAAATCATCAAGAACTCTCAAGAACATGTGAAGAACACATGAATATCACTCTACCAAAAAATTCAAAATTTTCCAAAAAATTCAGAATTTTTGTGTGTTTGATAGCCAAAATTTCTGCATTTCCAGCTCTGATACCAAATGTGGATCCTAGATGTTTAATCAATCATCAACATTCTTCAAGAATTCAAAAATGGCAAATCAAGAATTAAGAAAGTAGATGAATGTTGAGAAAAAAAATCAACAAGTCAAATCTTGATTATATTCTTCAAAGCACACTTCTTACAATCACTAATCACGATTATTACAATTAAGCATCCTTACAAAAATGAACTAAGACAAAACCTATTTATAGTCTAACCAAATACTAAATTATAAAGGAGAAATACAAGATTGAATACAACATTTAAGCTCAAAAACTCAAACCCAACAGAGACAATCTGAATAATTTTGAATTTTTATCAACTGAACTTGAAGATGTTTTGATGTCCTTTTCAGGCTTAATGATTTTACTCATTAGCTAAGTTCGGTCATCAAAACATGAAATCAAGTCTTTTTTAAGTTCTGGAATCTTTTCTAAGTTAGACTCATGCAGTTTGTTCTTGCAAAACAGGTGCTTGGTTAACTCTGAAATTTATCTTTCAAAATCATTAGATTTTAATCAGAAAAACATTTTCAGAACAAAGATGTAATTCTTTTTCAACTTTGAGTTCTTCTTCAAGCTCAGATATTTGTTTCGTTAAAACAAATATTTTCAAGTTAGAATCAAATTCAGGATTAGAATGAACAGTCCAATCTTGTTCGGTGACTTCTTCATTCTTATCATAATCATAAACCACCTTAGTTCCAAAATCTGAGTCTGACTCATTTATAAGAATTTCAAAAACTATAGAAGTCATATTTTCAACAAACTTAGAAAGTTTGTAAGCCTTATCGGATTGTGATTCAAAAACAGATGAAGATTTTGTTTTTGAAGATTCAGAAGGGTACAATGATTCAAGCTCGGTATGTGAAAAAGGAATTTATCTTGTTTGGTAGCTTGAATTTAAATCATCGTATATTTGACCCAATTGATTTAAAATTTGTTTTATCAGAATATTCTTCATCTGATTTATCATTATCACTTTTAGTAAAAATAGGTGATTCAGATTCCGATTTGAAAAATATTTCACGAACGGATAGAATGGCAAATTTAGCCGACCCCCTTTCATGAAAGTCATAAAGTGATTTTGGGGCCTTTTTTAAAATATCAGTTTTCTGAAAATCCAAACCCATTTGAGGATTATAAAATCTTGTATCTTTGGGTTTGTTTGTCAAAATTTTCAAAGTTTGTTCAGATTGCTCTCTTTTGTAAATAATGTCCTCCAACTGATTGATCTTAGAATATAAACCATCTCTTTCTTTGTACAACATATCAAACTTTAATTAAATGTTCATTTTCTCACCTTCTACTGTCTTCAATTTCTTTTTTAAGTGAAAGTATATGAAAGATTCTAGATTGATTAACCAATCTTCTAAACAAGAACACAAATGGCAAATTATGAATATTGAAAGTAGTAAAGATTGAGAGAGAATAATATTGTATTGATCTTTAAATTTCACTTACAATGAATCTAGAAATGAAGTACATGAAAAGATTACAAACACGAAGCTATTTATAGGAGAAAATTACAAGGCAAAATTACAATGGAGAAACTAAGATTGAATACAACTCTAAGCACAAAAACTTAAACCCAACATTCTCCCCCTTTGGATTCAAGCTCGAGACACTGTAAATTTTGATCTTCTGAAGCCCAAATTCGTCTCACATCTTCTTATAGCATTCTGATATTGTATCTTCTCATCAAGCAGCTCCAGAGCACTAACCAGTAAACAATCTATAATTTTCTTGGTGTATCTTACCTTAAAGATGTTTTGATGTCCTCTGATACCGATACTATATCTTACCTTATTTTCTTGTAGCAAATCTTTTCTTATTGTTATCTGTAATTTTGTGTTTATCTTAGATATTTTAGATAGTTCTATATCCTATCTCTTTCGCAAACAATCTGTAAAATTTGTATTGATCTTATTAATCAATATATAACTTTAAAAGTGAAAGTTACTATGTTTGTATTCATCCCCCCTTCTATAAATTGTTAACTATAAACTCTTGTAGATCCGGCTGGGACCAACAGAAGGTCTCATCATAATCAATGCCTTCTTTTTATATGTATCCTTGAGCAACCAGTCGAGCATTGTTACGGGTTACAAATTCCTTGTCCATCCAAGTGATTGTGATAAACCCATTTGGTGTCTATCATAGTTCTATCAGATGAACGTGAGACAAGGTACCAGACTTTGTTCCTATCAAACTCAATGAGTACTTCTTGCATAGCAGTGACCCAACTAGGGTCAGTGATAGCCTCATTGATTTTCTTAGCCTCAACTAAAGAAAGAAAGTTGACAAAGAAACAGATATTACCTAGACCTCAGCGAGTCTAAATATCTGCACTTGGATCATCAAGAATTTGATTGATGGGATGGTTTTTCCTCCATCGATAAGCTAGTAGATGACATAAATTGTCACCTAATGAGTTTGGGGGATCAGGTACAGAAGATGATGCTTCAGCAAAAGAGTCTTCGGCAACAACTTGAATTGCCATAGACGCCTCAGTGAGAGATTCGTGTACTGATAAAGGTTCAGCGACTGAAGGAGATTCAGCGACTGAAAGATTAGTATTTGAAGTAGAAGGGGGCATGTGAGTACTGAGAACATCAACAATATCTGAAGAGGATTCAGCTTCGTTATTAGTCACGTCTGGAATGATGAATGGATCATTATCAGATTCAGGGAAATCAGCCTTGAGTTGATTGCTGAATGAAGTTTCAGGTTATCCATAATGAGATATCATCCATTTGTATAACTTTTCTTCATCATCAAATATGGGTTTAGAGTTAGCTGATTGGGGTTCATCAAATGTGACATGAATAGTTTCTTCTATTGTTTGTCGTCTTTTGTTGAATACCCTAAAGGCTTTGAATAATGAAGAATATCCAAGAAAGATTCATTCATCAGCTTTGAGATCAAACTTTCCAAGATGATCTTTGTTGTTTAAGATATAGCACGTACAACCAAAGATATGTCAAAATCTGAGATAGGGTTTTCTGTCATGAAAGAGTTCGTAAGTTGTCTTCTTGAGTCTCTTAAAGATCAGCGACCGATTTTGAGTAAAACAGGCAGTGTGGACAGCTTCTGTCCAGAATTGAGTAGACAGATGAGATTCGTTGAGCATATATCGAGCGATTTCGATATTGTTCAATTTCTCCTTTCAGTGACCTCGTTCTGTTGTGGAGTTCTCAGCTGAGAAGTTATGTGAGATTCCCTTGTTCACAAGAAAGTTATCAATGGTAGTGTTTTTGAATTCAGTGCCATGATCACTCCTTATAGAGCATACCTTGATGTTGTCAATACTTCTATACGCTTAGATGATTTCTAGGTGCATCACTCTTGGATCTAAAAAAGAAAAACCAAGTATACCTTGGAAAATCTCGTCAACCATAAGAGTGTATACTTCTTTCCATTCGTGCATTGTATATTGACAAGGCCAAATAAATCCATGTGCGGTAGCTGAAGCTGAGAGGTCATTGAAGAGACTTTTTTTTATTTAAAGCTAGCCTTTGTCTACTTTCCTTTTTTACACGCTGAGCAAACAGATTCCTTTGCAAAAGAGTGCCGAGGAAGGCCAGTGACGAGTTCCTTTCGAGACAACTTATTCAGCGTCTTGAAGTTGAGATGAGAAAGTTGTTTATGCAATGACCAGTTGATATCTGAAGAAGCTTTAGAGAGAAAACGACTATTCTCAGTGAAGGGAGAATCCATGTTGACAACATAATTAATCTCTTGATGAGAGCCTGTTAGAGCAAGATTGCCATCTCTGTCAAAGATATAACATGTATTCTTCAGAAATTTAATTGTGAAATCTTTATCAAACTGTTGACTGATGCTGAGAAGATTATGCTTCAGTCCTTCAACATATGCAACACGGCTGAAGATGGTTGCACCGTTGGTTAATATACAAAAGTCTTTGGTATATCCTTTTATGTTTCCTCCAAAGGTCACGGAAGGGCCTCTTTCATCTTTATAGTCTGAGACCGGGGTTTGTCTCTCGTCATGTATCTTGAACATTCACTATCTAGATACCAAATGCATTTGACTTCCTGAGTAGAAGTTGATGGAGAGAGATCACTGGAGGATGATGTCTCAGATGGTTCATCCTTGACATCCTTAGCCATAAGGCAGAGATAGGTCGGGTCTTCCTCGTCCTAGGATGATTATTCAGATGAATCAGCCCAGTCATGTTCTTCAACGACAAGACCTTTGCCTTTATGCTGGAGATTCATCATTTTCTAATACTTCTCCTTCAGTTTCAGATATTTGTCATCTTTAGGTCTGAAGGAGGATGAGAGGTTTGAAGATGGCTTTGCAGCTTTCTTTGACCTGCATTCACTAGCAAAGTGTCCTTTGTGTTGACATGAGGCCTTGTCAATAAGATTTGACTTTGGCTTGTCAGCTATGGTCAGGGAAGGAGATCTATGGAAATTAATTTTTCTAGAAAATCTTCTGAAAGAGTTTGTAAGGAGGGTCAGCGACCCATCAAACTCTGATAAATCAGCGTCTGCCAAGTCCTCAGAGTTAGAAGGATCTAACTAAGTGATATAGAGAGAAAAAAAGGAGTAGAAGAAATAGAAGGATCAGCTGAAGGGATATCAGATATCAAAGCTAAAGAAGAGTTTTTCATTTCTCTGGAGTCTTTTAAAATATTCTTCTTCAGCTGACGGTATTGCTCATGATTAAGCAATATCCCATCAAGTAAACTGAGGAAAATGAAGGACATGTCATTAGACATCTTGAGGCACATGGTATAATTAATTATCCCATGATTCTGGCAAACATTCTAGGAACTTTTTCAGGGTCTTTAACTTGGAATATTCTCTTCCAACTATCCTTAAACCAATAATAAGACAATTAAAGCTTTGATATACTTCAGACAACGATTCAGATTTTCCACAGAGAAAACTTTCATATTGTCTTACTAAGTTTATCTTCCTCGATTCTTGTACTTCAGAAGTACCTTGATATTAAACCAAAGATTGTCCCACGTGGTTTTCGAGGTTTTTAACTTCATCACGGAGTGATAAACCTCATTAGGAAGAGATATGCTATTACAGATCTTGCTCGAGTATCTAAAGTCATTTTCTTCTTGTCTTCGTCACTCCATTGATGAGGTAACTTCAGAATCTGCCGTTCAGAAAATGCGACAGTCACAGCAGTTGCAAGAACTGCTGGAGAGATTGCAAATGGAACATAGAGTCCATTTTCAATGTAGTATGGAATCTCATGATCCACACCCTCTACGAAAAGAGACATCCGGTCCTTCCAGAGACTGAAGTTGTCTTTGATGAACCAGGGAGGTTTGGCAAAAGAGCCATTATCGTGAAAGTGTGTGCTCGTGTTTTGCAAAGACATTTGGATGGTAAATAATCTAGAAAGAAGAGACTTGCTAAAAAAAAGGTTAAGAAGTCTTGTGCTTGGGAGGAAGCCTTTCTCTAGGGTAGAGAGTTGATCTTCAAGAAGAATTCTTGGCAACAGATTGCTTCCTCTAGATATCTTTATAGCTGAGAAGAAAGAACTTCTAATCTATTTATACCATTGCATTAAATGCAATTCATACAGTACAAAGCACGTGGTAAGCTTCAAGAGGTAAGTTTGTCCTTTGTTGCAGTTATACAAGCTTTAGCCGTATATGAACAGTGTCTTTCACAAAGTAGGTAAGCGTGCTTGGAGACAGTAGAGTGACTCCGTACAGTACTTTACTTTGAGAGGTATGAGTTTGTTCTTTGTGTATAGAAGGACAAGACAAAAACTAATCTTGTTCAACAAGATTCATCTGATCGCTGACACTGAAATAACACTGAGGTTTCTTCAGTGTTCGCTAAATCTTGAATAAATTTCACACTTGTGTAGACGAGCTTGTTATCATTGAAAACCGCATCAGATCACGAACTTGTTTGTCTCTGTCTTCAACTTTATCTTCGATGTTGTTGAAGGTTCTATGGTGTGAGTTTTGTCTTCCTGAAGAATACTTGTCTCTGAGAAATTACAATACATGTTCAACGATCACTGAACAGACTTAGTGATGATCGCTGAAGCTGAATATAAAGATAGTACACTTCATAAGATGAAAAGGATCATCATCAAATTACTAAGAGAGAGATAATCAACACTTCTTACTGAACACGTACATAAGTCGTCCTCTGTTCTTCTTACTAAACACATGTCTAAGTCGTCCTCTATCTTCTTTGTTGTTTTGATTTAGCAACATAAATCCATAATTTGTTGTAAAGTACATTGGCGGGCAGAAAATGTAATTCACTCTTTATTAAATTGTGTCTAATTGCTTTGTTTTGCTATTAAACCCTAGGATTTTCATAGTTTATATTTAAGTATTTATTTTGTCAATCACCAATTTATCCCTAACAATAAAAAGGGAAAATTTTATGATTTTTGGGTTCATCTTTAAGGTACTAAATTTATGATTTTAACCTAGAAATTTAAT
The DNA here is from genome assembly GCF_001531365.2 of Cynara cardunculus var. scolymus. NCBI lineage: Eukaryota > Viridiplantae > Streptophyta > Magnoliopsida > Asterales > Asteraceae > Cynara > Cynara cardunculus. Next base: position 36,458 of record NW_020201539.1, read on the forward strand.
TATTTTCCTTGGTTTTTTAGGGGGGACACCAATGAAGTGGCTAATGATTAGGTAGAAAATGGATCAATCATTTTGATTTTCAGAAATTACCGCAATATCGTTAAGAAATAACATACTAAAGCTTAAAAAAAGAATTTTATTTAAAAGTCCACATTGCAAAGTGTACCTTGAAAGTATGTTATTTTACTGATACAAACTTTTAAGTAGAAAAAATATATATATTATAAACTTTTTTTTAAAAAATGTATTATATAAGTATGGTTTTCAAAATAAAAATGGTACGAAAGTTGAGGAATAATTTTAGGCAGTAAAGTAAAACGTATTATAGAATAAAATAGAATGCGAAAAGAACAACAAAATGGCGCCTGTAGCTCAGTGGATAGAGCGTCTGTTTCCTAAGCAGAAAGTCGTAGGTTCGACCCCTACCTGGCGCGACATTTATTGTTTTATTTTTATTTTTATTTTCATTTTTATCTTTATTTTACACATAAAGCATGTGTTCTTATAAAACAATATCTAAACTTTTCAAGCTTTATTTAAGATTTTCATATGCTCGTGGTTCCCTCAAAATCAAGATCCTAATACCTAAGATTACACACTTATCGATATATATAAGTTTCATTCAATAAAAAATTTACTAGTTTGTAATAATCATGAGATCCAATCTCAACCACAAATCAATAGATAAATTAGGAAATTTATAATTTTGATAATTATAAACTAAAATTTTAATGCAAGGACATTTTAGGTATTTTCTCTCCTCTCTCCTCTCTTCTCTCTCCGTCCCCCGTC
>NW_020201539.1:37424-46440 GCF_001531365.2 Cynara cardunculus var. scolymus
GACGGGGGACGGAGAGAGAAGAGAGGAGAGAGGAGAGAAAATACCTAAAATGTCCTTGCATTAAAATTTTAGTTTATAATTATCAAAATTATAAATTTCCTAATTTATCTATTGATTTGTGGTTGAGATTGAACATTACAGTTATCACAAACTAATTAGTTATCATTTGATTAGACCCATATATATATATATATATATACACACACACACACACGCTAGAAGAGTTGTCGCACAATGCAGCGAGATACATCTCAATTTTAGTGTTTCATTTATTTTTGTCTTAGTCGATGTTATAATACAATTTTATGTGGTTTTGAGAAAACAATAATGTTTTTATTTTTGAATAAAATATAAATATGAAGATATCATAAAAAAATATTGATATTATTATCAGACTAATTATTTAAAATTTCTCGTTCTTTTGTGTATTATTTAATTCATTTTTTTTATTTTTCGTTTGATAATATATTTTTTATAAAGATTATAATTAAGTATTTTGTTAACACTCAATAAGTATTCTAATTATATTTTAGTTTTTTATATTTAAAATGATATGTTTATTCTTTATTTGTTCATGTTTATCTGAAGTTAGTTACACGAGTTCAAATATGAAGCTTTAATAAGTTGTACTTACATACAATTTACTTGTAATCTTGAATTTCAAGTAATATGCATCGATAAACAGTACTTAATATATAAAAAATGGTTTTTAAGAGTTTTTGTCAAATGATTTATAATATAGTATATATACAATATTTTTTATGTTTTTAAAGAAAAAAGTAAAAGGATAATATTATCCCTAACTTAACATATTAATCATTAATGTAGTTAAGATAAGAGACATAATCCATAACAAAAATGAAAACCATGATGATCATCATATATGTAATTGTAATTTTCTATAACCACTAGAACAAAATATGTAATTTACTCAAAAGATATTATCTTTTAAATTATTGGACTTTTATTTATGTCTTATAAACACCAAATTTAAGATTTCAAATAAGTCATTAAAATACAAATAGAAACAATTTATATTTTGTTTATATGCAATTTACTTTTTGTACTAAATGCGTAAAGTTAAGGGGTTGTTTGGCAGTTGTTGAATGATTTGGTGCAGAATAATTAAGTGATCAGAATTATTAAGAGACTCTCATGATATAGTGAAAAATAAAATATAATTATTTGGTAATTGTTTATAATGAAATTAGAGCGCTTAATAGTTAAGAGACCCATGATACAAAAAATCATTCAGAGAATTTTTTAACCATTAAGAGAAATACTTTTTTTTTTGCCAAACAAGATCTACCTCTTAATGATTTAGAGACTCTCTCTTAATGGAACTATTAAAATGTAAATAAAGAACGCAACAATTTACTTTTCAATAAAAAAAAATATTATAATATTTTCCTTTATTAATAATATAACAATGTATTTTTATTAAAACAAAGTATTTTGAAAAATATACCTTTTGTTACAAGAAGTAAATTGGTGATTGAATTTTTAATGGCATGCATAACACAAGTTAACATGTTTTGAGTGTCCACATATACCTATTAGACTCTTGGCATGAATTTTTTTTATAAGATTTTAATTAAACATTTTACAAATATATTTATAAATAATCATAATTTCATTAATTAAACATTTTACAAATTAAAAATGTAAACAAAGTATACAATAAGCTCTCGATTGGTTGGACGTGGTTTGTAATGACTAGTATCGTAAATATATGTAAGCGAATAAATAAAAGGTTTATCACTGTATAAAAATATTCAAAATACAATTTACAATAATTATTGTATAAAAATACAATTGTTATTTTTTATATTTTGCCATTTTAATAACTAAAAGCTATAATTCCTTTAAAAAAAAACTAAAAACTATAAATAAAATCAAATATAAATGGGTTGTTCATTTTTCCATGCCTGTCTTAAAAATCATTATAGGAAATCGGACCTACATTCAGGGCCCAAAAATATCAGGGGCTCAAAATTTTCCATTAAAATACAATAGTAGTATAAAAGAATTTAATAAATTAAAGAATCCAAAAAATTGTATAATATAATAAGAGACAAAAAGAATTTAGTAGATAATAAGAGCCCAAAAATATATCAACTAATTACATTGGAGAAAAAAATATAAAAAAGTAATTGGTAATTCATTATAAGCTATTATTTATTGTCTCTCTAATTTTTTTTATCTCCAACAAGGTCCAATGATATTGGTTATTGTTATCTCTATATGCTTGATTGTTTTCGTGTTTCAACAATTTAACGTTAAGATCATATGTTTGTTATTGCTATATATTTTTGTTTGATATTTTTTATCAATTCTTGCTTCTATTGACTATTGTTATTTGGTTATCTTGTTCTAGTTGTCTTTGTTGACTATTATTATATATTTTTTGCTTCTACATAAAATATTTTACTATTGTTTGACAATCAATCTATTGTTTTTAATTTGTGACATGTTTCATGATTTTGTGATTAATCAATAAACTTTTTCTACTAGATGTATTTAGTAATGTCTTTTATATATCATGTTCCATAAACTTTTAATCTTAACATCTTATTTTAGTTGAGCAAAAAAAATATAATTTAAATATTTTCATCAATTGTTTGACTTATGTATCTTTCATTGGGATTTCACCACACCACAATATTCTATTTAAGTGCTCAAACAATCATTTGTTGAGCTTACATATTATATGTATAATTCATTATTTATTCTTATTGGATCTCATCTTTTCTTTCATATTCTTATTGATCATCATTTGTCTATAGTCGTACGGGTTGGTTCTTGGAGTGAGAATCCATCTTCTATCAAACAAGTTGTTTCTTGTCACTTTTGAATATGGTTTGAAAAGACTGATACTCTAAGGCCTACTTTCTCAAGCATGAATTTCTCAAGATGATGTCTTGTTTCTAACCTTTTCTTTTCTTTTCTTAATTGCTGCTGAAGGCTTGAACATCGCTTTGCGTGAAGCTGTGGCAAAGGGTTGTTTAAGGGAGTTGAAAATGGGTATCCAGAAACTAAAGAGTTGTTTGGTTCATGGATTTGGATGAAATTGAAATGAATTGGAATGGTCAAATCTTTTGACCAAATTTCAAATACAATGTTTGGTTCATGGAATAAAACTGATGAAATCCTTTCAATTCCAATAAATTCCTTGACTCACAGATTTTTCATTCCATGGCAATGCTCTCGGATTTCAATTCTTTTCCGACAAATTTCTTCCCTAATCCAAATTCATTCAACGTTGCGTCTACCATCTCATCTAATTGATCTTTGGTTCGATTTTCATCTGGTACGCTCTCTCTCTCTCTCTCTCTCTCTCTCTCTCGTAATTTCTCCATCTATACGAGATCGATAGACAACATATGTAATCAAGGAATCGATTCAAGATAACTAGCTATCGATATCACTAGTCCAATTTCTTTATTCAAAAATCATAAAAGGTCATTTGTTGATATTTAATTCCGATTCCAAAGTTGAATTATGTGAACCAAACAAAAAAATTCCAATCCGTTAAGAATTTCATTCCAATTCCATGCAACCAAACGCAATCACAAGGACATGGTCAAATTCCATCAAATTCCATTCCATTCCCTCAAATTCAAATTCAAATTCATTTGATGAATTCCAATTCCACCGAATTTCATTCTACGAACCAAACGCCCCCAATGGTTTCTCACCTGCGATTGGAGCACTTGTAATATTAGAAATGCTTCGGGCTTAAAGTAAACCTGTCTAAAAGCAAGCTTTTTCGGGTTGGGATCTCGCACTCGGAGGTCGATTTTGTTGCTCATCGTTTCAAAGGTTGTGTAGGTAGGGTACCGTTTATATCCCTTGGTCTTCCGATGGGTAAATGCATGAATAAGGTGGAAAGTTGGCGACAGATTGTTGAAAAGTTCCAACAGAATTTAGCCATTTCGAAATCCAGTCTCCTCTCTTTCGGTGGTAGGCTTATTCCTGTTAATAGTAAATTAGTGTGGAGTGATGGTACATGGGTTATATATGAATTGGAGTTGGCGATGTAATCGCACGGGGAGAGCCATTGAAGAGTTAAAGAGAGTACGTCGGAGGTTTTTGTGGGTAACAACGGCCCCCCTACTTCTAGCCATGATAATTGGATTCGGATAGGATATTCTCTGTTACATCCGTCTTTTCTATGGTCGATAATTCGACCCTTTGTCTTCGCTCCTCAGTTCTTTCAACCCATTGGAACAAGCTAATTCCTCGCGAAGTTTGTGTTTTTATTTGGAGACTGAATCTTAGGATGACTCTGGTGTGCGTATTCGTTTTTTATTTGGAGAATGAAACTTAGAACTCTGGTGCGCGTATTGCTCAATCAAATGGATATTGACTTGCATACCACTCTTTGCCCGAGATGTGGGTAAGAGGTTGAATCTATGGATCACTCTTTAGTTATGTGTGAGTGGGTTAAAGTTGCTTTGGTTGAAGATCTTCGCGTGATGGGGGCTCAACTTGGTTCTAGTAAATTCGTTATAGGATATCTTTGGGCTGGCTGATCTCCACTGTATCCCTATAGTAATGCGGGTTCGATGGCAAGCGGTTGTTTGGGTTTCTTTATATATGATCTAGAGTTCTCGAAATAAGGTAGCTTTTGGAGATCGCTCGCCTCTCTCGATTGATATTCTCTTTGAAACCCAGCTTGCTTTGTACCTCTGGATCTCTAAGAGGGATAAGCTTTTCCCGACCTCCTGGTCTAGGTGGTGTTGCATCCCGACTGGATGAGTTCTTGGTGGTTGGTGTGGAGTGTTTTTCCTTCCATTCCCTTCCCTTCATTTGCAATATATTAATGTCTTTCAAAAAAAAATATAGGTTCTTGACTCAAGTTAGACGGACCTAGAGGGGTGGTTCGGTGGCACGTGCCACCGTATTGTTCCTCCGTGGTAAGGTAAAAAAAATAGGTTCATGAACAGTGCAACCGTTTTATTCTAGAAGGTGCAACCGTTTTATATGGTGCCACCGTATCCAAAAGTTTTTGGGTCCGTCCCTACGCAAATAGAAGTTATGTTAAGATATTTAAATCATATAATTATGGCTTGAAACTCGAACATATTAATCAATTTATTTTTTGATTTTCAAGTAAATCAGTTCAACATAATGTTTCTTCCTATTTTTAAATTAAATTAATATTAATTCTTTGTTTTTTAAATATTTATTCCAAATTTCATGACAAATAAAAGATTAGATTAATAGAAATTCAATTAACATGATCAACCCACCAGCTTTTTCAAAATAAACAGTAACTACCGCTCTATTTAAACCGGACATTTCACCACCACCACCACCACCACCATCATGGACACCACCGTCACCGGATCCTCTGAATTCATCAAAGTCTTCTCCGACGGTACCGTGGAGCGTTTCATACCCGAAACCGCTCCGGCCTCTCTTGACTTGTACAAGGGCTACAAATGCAAAGATGTGACCATAGATCCATTAAAGCCAATAACGGCAAGAATTTTCATCCCCACCACTACCGCCACCGCCACCTCCAAGCTGCCATTGCTACCGGTCTTGATATATTTCCACGGCGGTGGTTTTTGCATTGGCTCCACCACATGGCTAGGCTACCACCATTTCCTCGGAGACCTTTCCGCCACTTCCGAATCCATCGTTCTTTCCATCGACTACCGTCTGGCCCCGGAAAATAAGCTACCGATTGCGTACGAAGACTGCTACACCTCTCTCATTTGGTTAAGCCAACAAAAACTGACCGAATCCTGGCTCAAAAATGCCGATCTTTCCCAGGTTTTTCTCTCAGGAGATAGTGCCGGAGGAAACATAGCTCACCAAGTAGCCATTAGAGCAATTCGGGATAAAGAATGTCTGGTCAGAGTCAAAGGAATATTACCGATTCACCCCTACTTCGGTAGCGAGAAGCGGACCGAGTTAGAGACGAAAGACGGGTCAGCTGAAGAGGTCAAGTCCAACGATATGTTTTGGAGGCTGAGCATACCCGAGGGCTCGAACCGAGACTATGAGGGCTGCAACTTTGAATGGATGCAGGTGTCTCTGACAGAATGGAGCCGGTTTCCTAACGTTCTCGTTTTTGTAGCAGAGTTGGATTTCTTGAACGAAAGGGGAGTAGCGTATGTCGAGTTTTTGAAGAAAAAAGGCGTAAAAGTGAAGATCATTGAGACCAAAGACGAAGCACATGTTTTTCATGTATTTCACCCTGATTCTGAATCAACCCGTGTGCTACAAAACCAAATGAAGGAGTTCATACACAGCCTTTGAACTCTTTGGACTCATTAAACTATAGAAAAGTTCATGCTATGGAATTGAATATCGTTCCATTCAAAAGAAAAATAACGAATTACGAAACTTATTCAACAATTTAGGTTATGATGAAGCTTTTTACATACCTAAAGGTGAATCTAATGATCGAAACCGCTCATGAAACCGCCTACAAAGCCGGCTCCATTGCAACCTCCGCATAGCATTTCTTTCCTTCCTCTGCAAGAAGAATGACATGACAATAACATAAATCAGACGAGGGATAAATCGACAACTCCCATCTTTATTTTTCTTGAAGTTAACAGTCGGGCAAACCCACCAGTAGCCGTGACCTCTGGGGTCTTACTAATTGAGCTACCTTTAAGGGTTTAGCTTTATTTTTCTAACTTCTGAATCGAATCATAAATAACTTGACTTGAAATTGTAACATACTCAACAAAGAAACAACCAACGATGGCTAAACATAAGCAAAAACACAAAGAAAGATCAAGAAAATGAAATACAAGAGTCGGTATCCGCAAAGCCAACAGAAACTACACCAATACAAAATCGCAATTTTCTAAGAGTTCTTGGTAACATCGGTCTCAAGACTTGATTCGGAACATTCTCAAAAACAGAAACCACGGTGTTGGACAAGTTTATAACGAAACCAAGGAAAATTACCTAAACAAGATTGAACATTTTTGGGCAAAATGCAACTAAGTTTAGTTTTGTTCCTACTCAGTGTAACGCTTAATCGATGTAACGAAGTTTCAAACTTTCCTATGTCGTACCTATTTTGATTGACAATTTGCATATCTTGTGACATTTGATGATGTATCTACACTATTAAAAAGCATGAGTTTACACAAACTTGTGAGGAGTTCCATCTTTTATCCACCTAAACGGATATGTGATTGTACACTCGATGTTTGCTCATCTTCAAACATTATATGCATTTCAAAGTTCCTTAATGCTTTGTAAATTTTCTTAAAATTTTATTTTTGTCCCTGGAACAATTAGTCATCATATTTGTGTGTGAATACATACATATATATATATATATATATATTGTTACTAATTATGGTAATTTTATATTTGTTCAAACATAAGTATCACATTTTTTTTGTTGAAGAGTTGGCTTTAATTTTTTGTAATTATAGTGAAGGCTTGTATTTGATCTGATGTACGCGAATCTTTGTTATATATCGTATTAATATAACTACAATAAAGGGCTTTTGTTTTTGTACGCATGTCTTTTGATGCATATATACATGTATATATAATTATACATAAAACACAAGAAAAAAGTAAAATGTCTTTGATCTGATGATCTCTACAATATAGTTCTAAATTTCTTCTCAATTGTTAGCTTGTTTGATTTAAGCAACGAGGGTAGTTTTAACCTCAGGCTAGCTAAAGATAGCCAGTTCTTACATTCTGCTGCATTGCAGCGGGTATATAACTAGTATATATTAAATAGGTAAAGAGGTAGAAATTTTGAAACTTTTAGGAATTAAGGCAAACTTCGTTGCATTTTGTCCAATACAAGAAAGATAGAGAAAACGAGGAAAGAAATAGTACCCGCAAAGCCAACACGAGTCCCCAGCTTTAAATTGTCCGTTAAAGAAATCTTCGGGGTTAATACCACTACCTTTGCATTGTGAACATTGAACCGCACCTGAAATTTAACAATGCAAGTGAAACGTTGTGCCTGCAATATGTACTCCAAACAGAAGGGGTACAGTGATCAAATATTTTCACCCATAAATGGATGAAAAGGATTGGGAAAACCTTCATCAGAGAACACCCAAAAAGTTCTGAAACCACATTGTAATGTGTAAATTTCGGCTTTCCATTCATATCTTCATCGCATTTGAACATGAATGCACACGTTAAGAAGCAAGAAACACAACTATGTGCATCTGAAATCCAATTGATTCCTTAAAGACCCACAGGTGTCTATGAGGTATATTCTATAACTTCTCAAGAAATACTACAATATGCTCATACATTTTCATCTCAAACTGAGGATAGAGGTCAAGTCTGCATAATCTCAAGCCCCCCAATCTACCTCTGTGTGGGATACACTTTGCTCTTTTGGTTTGCTTTACATTTTCAATCCAAACAAGCAAGAGTCGTGCTGAATGCAGGATCAAAACATCACAGATATTTCAAACCACTTGCAAACATGAAAACGGGTACAAGATTGCGTAAATTTCGGCATTTTCTTATTATAGCCATTGCATGTGGCTGAGTTTAAATGTAAACATGCACGTTAGGAAGCAAAGAACTCAAGGATGTCAATTGGAAATTCCAATTGATTCCCTGAAAATGCTAAGTGTGAAACAAATACCTTCTATAATGTAACACCCATATTTCTTCCCCATTTTCTTCTACCGTTCGCATCAAGGGTTTTCGTCTCTTTTGTAAGGTACGCGTTTTCATGTATATTAGGAGCTTGGAGCATTTTTTTCTTTATTGGGTCTTTCAAAAGAAATTATATATATGTGTACATATATATTGTGACTGTTATGTGTGGTGGTGGTGTGTAAGAAAAAAAAGGGGGGGGGGTTAGTTAGCTGCTACCTCTTAGCTAGCCTTGGGAATGATCCCTCCTTTTCTTTTTGGGTCATTACCTGTTATTTTTTTCTTTTGGTAGGGAAATGGGAAAGTGAGTAGGGGAGGGCTTTACCTGGTAGATGAAGGAAGGGTGGAGGGTTGCTTCACGGCAGCAAAGAGGATTAAAAGAAAGAGGAAAAAG
>NW_020201539.1:46980-50294 GCF_001531365.2 Cynara cardunculus var. scolymus
GAGCTGCTGCGCTGCATCTTGGACCGCACCAACAGCAGCTGTGTCGAGGCTAGGCTGCACCTCGGACTGAACCAAACAGCAGCTGCAACGCGCTGCTGTGCCGTACCCTACACTGAACAAAACAGCAGCTGCAACGCGCTGCTGTGCCGTACCCTACACCGAACCAAACAGCAGCAACAGTAGCTTCCGTGCGCGACATCTTTTCCTTCTCCACCTTCCACCTAGCTTCAAGATTTTAGGATTTTCCCTAAATCCTACGAGGTGAGTTCACCTTATTTCTATTTATGAAATCTTATATCAAATGAGGCGATGTGTTATACTTACTTCTTACGTTAGTTCTACAATAATCACTTGCTTGGTTGGAAATGGGAATTTCCTTTAGGATAAAAGAGTGAATTTAGGAACACCGTCTATAATGAAAAGACGAGTTGAGAACACAGATTCGAACCGCGGTAAAACACACCTATCAAAGTAGTGTTGACCTTAAGACACTAACACTTTTATGTTCTACAATCGAAGTTTTATTGGCAAATGAGAATGCTCCAATTGATTAAGGATTCTTGCAAATCTTAGTGATGAATAATTGTGTATATGCTTAAGACGACGARAGTGAGCTTGTCACTAGAATGTAAGGGATTGATAGACATGAATGTCGTTTTATTGTTTTTATGCGTGAGAATGATGGTGTAAGTTGGAAATAGRCATTGCGATTATTATGTAATTACCAAATCATCATTCTCATTTCCACTCGGAAATAGGCATTGTGATTATTATGTAATTTCCGAGATAAAGGGCTTAAGATCACGGCCCACTTCATGACTGGTCAGGTTGATGTCAATGGTATTAAACCTGTAACTGATGCTCTATTACGATGAGATTATGACCTACTTCGTGTTCCATCATAATCAACGGTAAATCGGGTCTCGCCCGTCATCTCCGGATGTTGTGGCTCCACCGCATGTCAGTTAGATTGGTTTACTTCTTTTCTCTTGTTGTATAAAGCTACATAGCGAGTATATATATATATATATATATAGGCTTTTAATACGTTCATTTCACTGTTTGGACTCACTAGGCGTAAGCCTAACACTTCATCTTGATATGGCTTGTATATCAGGTTCCTTTAGCGGCGGGGCTCAAAAGGGTTGAGAGGAGCGTTGGTTCGTGAAAGGCTCTTTTGTAGTTATAGCCTTTGTCACTTTTGAGCGTTGCATTTTTGATGTTACGATATTTTTTGGAAATTGATAAAAACACCCGTCTTTAATCTAGATATAGAATAATCTAGATTAGTAGGTTGTTATTTATCTTCTCAGTAGTTGATTTGTAATCGCTATACTATTACCTTTTGTTGGGTGAATTTTAAATTCTAGATTCTGGTTCACGTTAAATATTTTCGGTTTAAATTTTCCTTCCTTTTTAGGGTGTTATATATAATTCTCAAGAACCTAATGCTCAAATATTTGATTTAAACAATCAAATTTGTCGAGATTTTGTAAAGATAAACGGGTTTCTCTTTGAAATAAAATTGAAGGGGAATAAGACAAACTTACCATTGCCATCACAATCGGTACATATGACACTCTTTGTCTTAGGTTTTGTTTCCTTGTCTCCTGTAGCCTGCATAGTTACCAATAGAGGGGTTTATTTAGCATTTATCCCGACCCTAAAGCTATGTTTCACAAACTAGATAAAAAACTAATTGTTAGCTGAAAAGCTAGTTGTTGGCTAATTAACCGGCTGTTAGCAGATGTATTCGTTAAGTTTGGTAAAAATTAATTGATAAGCATAAGCTAGATGTCAATGTAAAATGATCAAAAAAGACATGTTGAAAATTTACACAATTCTAACATAAGGGGCACAATTGGAAAAAGTTAATAAAAAACAACCCGGAGTCTATTGAAAAGCTATCTGAACAAGTTTTTCAAAAAGATAGCTTATGGCATAGGTTTTCCAATAAACTCAAAAAACAATCTCCCTTATGGTTGACAAGGGCCAAGACAAAGGTGCCAACTTTAACCATTCTTTTGCATTGAGTAAATACAAGTTGTAGAAAGTGCCAACACAATGATTCCCCAAATCAAGCATAGAAAGGTACAACTTTTCTTTAGAGCAAACCATACAAAATCATGAGGCCAAAATCACCATGAAAATTTATTGTAAAAGGACAACAAGCATAGGCACAGGTAGCCCCTTTGAATCAATAAAAAAAATTTCATGTCAAACTTAACTGCAAAATTGATATGGAATTCTTCACAACATTTTACCATGTATAAGGGTGGTAATACAGTTGACGCATTTACCAACTTCTTATTAAGAAAATCAAAATCGAAGAACAAAAATTGAAGCTGGAAACTCAGTCATATGATATTCAAAGTCCAATTGTTTTGGGGGGAAATGGAGGGAGTATGCAACTAACAAAATACAATATATATATATATATATATATATATTTATATCATACTTTTGATACCCAAAAACCCTAATCGGGAAAGTAAGACTGAGATAATTTAATAAGAAAAATTACAATTCAAGGCAATGAAAGAGTAGACCTTAGGTTTCAGAGAGTCAAACATGATTGTTCTACGAAGCTTGCGATTGCTGTGATTGGCTATATAAATGCCTATCAATGAAAACCCATTGAGATTAAACAGCGACAAGGCAGAGATTTTTGCTCGTGGTTATGAAAATTCGCAGTGGGAGGGACATAATTACCTGGGTTCTGAATAGCTATGGAGTGTATGGCTACAAAGGATTGAGATAAAGCCATTGTCATGGAGATGGAGGTGTATTGAGAAGGAAACTTGCCTAGTAGCAAGGTTGGTGTTGGATGTTTTGCTTGGTCTCTGGTCGTTTTGGATAATAGGCCACACCACCTCTGCAACACAACTCCTCACTCCCAATTTCCCCACCCCTTACGTCATTTCTCACCCCCTCCTCCTCACATCTTTTCCTCACTCACATCCTCGCATTCATCGAATTTTTTAAAATTTTAATTTTAAATTTATATTTTATACCTTTATAATTAAATAATTATTTTACTTTACATTTTTTTTTAAATTTTCATTTTACATCCTTATTAAATTAGCACACATAATTGTATATCAATTATAACATATTTAAAAAATACATTTTTATTTTAACAAGTTACACCATTATAATCGTCTCATTAATACTTTCGAAATGAGTCTAATATATAAATATGTTTACAAAAAACGTTTTTATTTATAAAGATATAAAGTGTATATAAAAAAAATCACAAATATAAAACTTAAAAATACGTATTTTTAATACTTAACTAGTTGTGTACCCGCGCA
>NW_020201539.1:50399-51576 GCF_001531365.2 Cynara cardunculus var. scolymus
TTTTTTAAATTTTCATTTTACATCCTTATTAAATTAGCACACATAATTGTATATCAATTATAACATATTTAAAAAATACATTTTTATTTTAACAAATTATACCATTATAATCATCTCATTAATACTTTCGAAATGAGTCCAATATTGAATAGTTTTTGACTCAATTATATTATTATATAATATATATACTATGAAAAAATATTTTTAATATTTACATTTTATACTTTTATAGTTATTTATTTAATTTTTGAATACATCTCTTACTTTTTCATTTTTCGTTTTACACTTTTATCACATTAACATACGTAATCGTATATTAAACTAAAATACGTTAAAAAATATATTTTTATTTTAACAAGTTACACTATTATAATCGTCTCGTTAATACCTTCAAAATAGTCTAATATTGAATTTTTTTATATTTAATTATATAACCATAATAATATAAATATAACAAGGATATAAAATAAAAAATTAAAAAAAGTAAAAAAAATGTATCTCCCTGTATTGTGCGAGCATTATTCTAGTATTTATAAAGGTAACTTTTATAGTTATTTATTTAATTTATAGTACATAATTTATTTTTTCAATTTTCGTTTTACACCATTATCACATTGAAAAACATAATTTTATATCAACTAAAATTAGATCTAACAACGAAATTAACTTCTCAGGAAGCATTCTCATATCCTATATTCATCTTGTTCATCTTACATACTCATTTTTAATATACTTTTTAATTTTAAAATTATATTTCATGTTTTATAGTTACTTAATTAATTTATTTTTATAGTTTTGTTTTATACCATTATCATATTAAGATACATAATTATATATTAACTAAAATACGTTCTAATTTTAACAAGTTACATCATTATAATCGTCTTGTCAATGTCTTTAAAATAAGTCCAATATGGAATATTTTTTATTTAATTATATTATTATATCATATATTACTACGGAAAAATATTTTTTAACACTTATACTTTATATTGTTGTAGTTATTTATGTAATTTATGGTATGTCCCTTTCGTTTTTCATTTTTCGTTTTATACCCTTATCACATTAACATACATAATTGTATATTAATTTAAAAATATATTTTTATTTAACAAGTTATACCATTATAAATTGTCTCCTCAATACTTTCGAAATTTATTAATATTGAATATTTTTT
>NW_020201539.1:53118-58002 GCF_001531365.2 Cynara cardunculus var. scolymus
CAAAAGTTAAAGGGTTAAAACTGAAAATATTAAAGGGTTAAAAATAAAAAATAAAATAAATTAAATTGTGTATATTTTATTATTTTATATAAAAGGGGTATAGAAAATATAAATAAAGTGTAGGAGGAGATAGAGATAGAATAACCCTTTCCCAAACAAATATCCTATAAAAATACCAACATTTTTTTCTAAGATGAAAATTTACCTATTTATCTATGAATTTATTTTGATTAGGAATCTTTGACTGAACTTTTATCCTAATTTTGTGATGGGAGCAACCTTATTTTTTATTATATTATTAAAAGGATACTCACGTAATGTAGCAAGATATATCTCAATTTTAATATTTTGTTTATTTTGTCTCATATTGATATTATAATACGATTTTATATGATTTTGAGAAAAACAATAATATTTTTATTTTTAAATAAAATATAAATTTAAAGATATCTTAAAATTTTAAAAGAATATTAGTATCAAATTAACTGTTTAAAAATTCTTGTTTTGTTGTGTAATTTTTTAAATTCAATTTTTTTATTATAATTTAATTTAAGTTTAATAAGGAAGTAATTTATTTTTGATATAATAATAAAAAAATTTATAAGGATAATAATTAAGTATTATGTTATAACACAATGATTATCCTAATTATATTTTAGATTTTTCATATTTAAAATAAAATATTTATTCAGTATTTGATTATGTTTATTTGTAGTTAGTTACATGAATTCAAACATGAAGTTTTAATAAGTTGTACTTATGCATAATTTACTTATAATCTTCAATTTTAAGTAATATGCATCAATAAACAGTAATTCATTTATAAAAAATAATTTTTAAAAGTTTTTTTATTATATAATCATAATATAATATAGATAAAAGATTTGATAAAAACTTTTAAAAACTTTGTTCTATGTATTTGTTTATTGATATATATATATATATATATATATATATATATATATATATATATTACTTAAAATTTAAGGTTACATTCAAATTATATGTATGTATAGTTTATTAAAGCTCCATGTTTGAGTCTATGTAACTAACAACAGATAAACATAATCAAATAAGGATAAACAATAACTTAATTATTGTTTTTGTAAAATTGTATTATTAAACCAAAAATAAATTACTTTGTTATTAAATCTAAATTTAATTATAATAAAAAAATGAGAACTTTTAAATAGTCAATTTGATACTAATATCTATATTTTTTTTTCAAAATTTTAAGATATTTTCAAGTTTATATTTATTCAAAAATAAAAGCATTATGGTTTTTTTAAAACCATTTTATAACAGCGACAGAAACAAAGAATAAAATAAAACATTAAAATCGAGATGTATTTCGCTACATTACACGAATACCCTTCTTGTTCATCCAAAAAAAAGTTACCTATTCATTTATTACTAGTCATATACCTGCTGCAACGTATTTTTTATAAACCGGAACTAAAAGATTAATGCAATTATTAATTAAGAAATCAAATTTTATTTTGAACAGAAAAAAATTACAACTCTATAAAGCAATCATGAGATATGCATTTAAAAACAATTCAAAATTTCTTTCATACCATTCAAAATGCAAAAATAGCACCTACCATTACTGGGTGAGACATAATGATGTACTTGTGCGCATTGTTGAGCAAAACATATTGAGTTTGAAATCGAGAACTCGAAATGAAACGACAATCACGTTTCATATTTTGTTCTATTCTCTTTCCTTCTCATTGTTAATTTTATGTTATAGGGTTTTATATTGCAAATTGGATAATATATAAATTGAAGGTTAATATGGTTGATTTGGAATCGCTGGATAATGAGTTTTAAAACATCAGTTGTTCTTAATTTTTAAAGATTTAACTTATGCATTGATGGTTTAGGTTTTTTGCAACTTGTAACTAAAACCAGAATGAAATTTTGATGGTGATATCTTGGGTAAACCTTCTTTCTGTCTGAATATGATATTTGAGTAATTGAAGGTGTCAAAATTTTTGGTAATTTACGTTTCTTGATCACCGTTGGGGCATGTTCATGGAAATCAACGGGCAAAACAAGAAAATTGTAACTTTTTCTCTGATTCCCTTTTACCCCCAAGGGTGGTGTTTGATTGGTTTGAGCTTGGCTCCAAAGGTCAAAGGTACCAGGAGATCACGGGTTCAAATCCAAGAAGAAATAAAAATCCCCTTGTGGCCACGGAGGTTCAAATACAGTGACTCCGGGCTATCTACAAAGCAGATGGTCATCCTGAAATTAGTCGGCTCGCATAGCAGGTTGGATATCCAGGTTAATAAAAAAAATTGTAAATTTCCTTATATAACAAGAATATAATGTTAATGCACTTGCTCCTTGGAAACAATATAAAATTTATGTTTAAACAAAATTAAATTACAATATTTTTTCCGTTGAATTAATAAAGAAGAATGCATCTAAAAACAATATAAAACCAATTAAACTTTACATGATATAAATCAATCCACAGAATTCGTGGATATTTATGGCTTAACCACAAACACCTTGGTCTTGTTGACCACAAGAATATGGAATGTATAGTCAAGATGATAATATTGATGCATATGTGGATTCCTGAATTGTTCAATTTCTGCAAAAATGGGTGCCCTCCATTGTGGTTTATTCGGGAAAACCAACCTTATCAAGGTATCAACTTGAATCTTTACACCATCTTCGTGAAAGGTAGACCTTAGTGGTGGCATCTCGTCCAGTGATTAATCACTTAAAAGTGCAACCACTTCAGACCTTTCAGATCCCGGTGATTGAGTGCACATCAACGTTGTCTCTGATTGTCATTGAATCTTCTTATGCATATTCACTAGGGTCTTAGTTTATTTTTAATTAGAATCAAATGTGTGTCACTCTCATAGAGATTGCAAGCTTAGCATACAATCACTTCGTCATTGAAATGGACAACAAAATAAAAACCATAAATGAATAAAATGATTTAAAAAAACTGACCCTTGTCTTACGATGCTTACATAATCAAGTAGCTTTGACGAATTGATTTATCATCTGTGACGTCATGGCACCTCTTCCCACTAATGATTTCAAAGACCATAATTTCAAAGTTGCATGCTTCTACTTTTTCTAAACATGAATGGCACATTCTAGTGCCAGGAAACCACTATCCCTGAAAAGATTAATTATAAATGGTTATTGCAGATAAATTTTGATCAAGAGATCTAGAGAAGAGAGTTGGAAGCTTATTTATATGTATTAATTCGAACATACAAGGACCCTGCCAATTTGGACTTGAGACGGGTCTTGTCTTTTGGCGATATCCCTATGATTGATGGTAACAAGGTACCGTTCATGTAGAATGCAAGAAACAAGAATGATCCTTTGCTACAATTCCAAGAAGACATATAAGATGCCATAATGGTTGTCTTAAGTTCATCATTGAAGTCCTATTTTTCCTCTAATAGAGGCCATAAAAGTTTTCTTGATTACAGCTATATCCCCATCTTTGATAGTCCCCTGCATCATGTCACCATACACAACAGTAAATGAGCATACTGTTATTCTTCTTTAATGCATCATCTACCAAATATTTTCTCTTAGAAATTAGTATATGAAGTTTATTGATTTAAGAAATACAATATGACAATATTTTGCTTCAAATATATATAATTTTAACATAAATATTACCTTTTATACTTCATCAAACACCCTTCCTCCAAGTTTGTACTTAACACTAAAACTATTTGTAGTTATTCTTTTAAATAATTATAGTTGTAACTTTTTGGACATTGCAATAACTCAGTTGATCTTATGTAGAGATAGGTAAACAATAAATTCATAGAAACCAGTCATGAATGTGTAAATAAGTTCTAGAGAGCCAATAAGATGTTAGACCGACATAAATTAAAAATAAATAATCAAACAAGTCCTAATAGGAATCCATGTTAGTTGGTCTATCTTGTGTTTAGCTCATTAGCTGCTACTTTTTTTCTTTGATCTACAACACCATAAAAAAATGATAGACAAAAGCATGGTGAGTGGTCTATACTAGGGGTGCTCAAAAACCCGATCAACCCAACCCAACACGAAATAACCCAACCCGAAGCAACACGATGTCTAACCGAGTTGTAAAATTTTCAAATTGCAGGTATTGGGTTGATATTGAGTTACTATTATTTAAACCCAACCCAACCCAACCCGATGAACCCGATATCCTTTTATTTCTTGAGTTTAATATGATTGTTGAATTTCTATTAATATATACATTAGACAATTACACTATAATGTATGCTTTTCATATACACATATTTTCAATCTTTTCATATCCCTATATAACTCATTCATATATATGTTTAGTAACTGTGAACATATATATGTAAATTAAGAAAATTAACTGAATGTGATATACGTAAGAAATATGGATAAGTTGTATCAAATGGTTGATGATGAAAAAGACATTATGAGTAGAGAAATAATATATTCAAAGTTAGAAGAATATTTTAATATACCAAAGTATCAACCCGACCAATCCGACTAACCCGAGCAACCCATACTGGTTGGGTTGCACTTTGATTTGGGTTGGGTTGGGTTAAGATTTTTCCAAACCACAAGCATTGGGCTGAGTTGTTTAACCCGATCAACCCAACCCATGGGCACCCCTAGTCTATACCCTCTAAGGGATGTTTCAACAATTGATTCAACTATCTTCACAATATAACTTAGAATTCACATTGGGAGAGTATGGAACGAACATTGGAAGTTTATGAACTTATAATGTTAAAGCAGAAGGTGTTAAAGGAAAAACATAACGCAAAAGGCTTGGACATGGTTATGTTGTGTGTTGATCCTCTCTCTCAGTGATTTGATGATAATCCATTTTTCCTTTCGATGTATTTTTGTGTTTCT
>NW_020201540.1:0-2399 GCF_001531365.2 Cynara cardunculus var. scolymus
TAATGTTGTAGCTGATGCTTTAAGCCGAAAAGAAAGTTATTCATTAGAAAAGTTAGCCCAGATTTATATTAAGGAAATTGTGACAAGACATGGGGTTCCACTATCTATCATCTCAGACAGAGATAGCAGATTTACATCGAAATTCTGGGAAAGTTTTCAAAAGGCATTAGGATCCCAAATTCAATTAAGCACAACGTATCATCCTCAAACAGACGGACAAAGTGAAAGAACAATTCAGACACTTGAAGATATGCTAAGAGCTTGCATCATAGATTTTGGTAGATCATGGGAAGATTATCTTCCACTAATAGAATTTGCATACAATAATAGCTATCATTCCAGCATCAAAGCGGCTCCATATGAAGTGTTGTATGGTCGGAAGTGCCGAACCCCTGTATGTTGGAATGATGTAGGTGAGAAACAACTAACAGGTCCCGAAATTGTGCAAGTAACTTCTGAAAAGATTGATCAGATTCGGGAAAGAATTAAAACAGCTCAAGATCGTCAGAAAAGTTACGCATATAAGCGCAGAAAATCAATTGAATTTTGTGAGAATGATTTAGTAATGTTGAAAGTTTCTCCCTGGAAAGGAGTTATGAGGTTTGGAAAGAAAGGTAAACTCAGTCCAAGATATATTGGTCCATTCAGAATCTGTAAAAGAGTTGGGCCAGTAGCTTACCAATTGGAATTACTAGAGGAACTTAGTCTGATTCACAATACTTTCAATGTGTCAAACCTAAGAAAATGCCTTGTTGATCCTAGTATGGCAATACCACTTCCGGAGATTAAGTTGGATGAAAAACTGAATTTTGTGGAAACCTGACCACCAAACTCGTGTGTTGAGAAACAAGGAAATAAGTCTAGTAAGGGTACAGTGGCGCTTTCACAAAGGTTCAGAAGCAACATGGGAATTAGAATCAGATATGAAGGAAAAATATCCATGGTTATTTGAATGAATTCCGGGACGGAATTCTTATAAGGGGAAGAGAATGTTATAACCTGGTTTCAGATAACCTGGGTCAAGGTAAATTTTACGTGATTATTTAATAAATTATATGATGGTATGCGTGAATGTGGCAACAATACATGATACATGAAATAAGTGCATACATGTTTGGATAATATGAATATTTTATTGAGTTAGTGGTACCTTAGTAATGAAGCAAATAGGTTTTTAAAATAATAAAATCCACACCGTCATATCCAATTTTATATTATTAGAAATCTTTCACTGCATAGGTGAGGATATTTAAAGAAAAGTTTGGATAAGGTTATCCTTATCACTGTCATTCTTTTAGAAAAAGAACCTCTGTGTGTGAGATAAGGTGTTCTTCAAGAATTGTTGCTTCAAAAGTACTTGAAGATTCTGTATTAAATTAAAGTAAAGTTTTTGCTGTGTGTTTATCATCAAGAAATCTGTTTGATAAGATGAGTGGTTTTGAAACTAAATTCCTCATATATTTGTGTATCAACTGTTGAGTTTTCATATTGTTTTGAGGTTAAGATGATAAATTGTCTTCAATAGTTGTTATGATGTTACTATTTTGGAATCAGTTTCTGGATAAATATGAAACAGAGTTGTGTTCTTCAACAACCTTTGAGAAGTTGCTGTTTGAATCTATTTTTGGGACTGTTTTGGAAAGAATTAAACAGTATCTGGGTTTTAAAACAGTTTGAAAGAGTTTTACAGTAAAACAGAGTTTTAAACTGTTTTGGGAGATCAGGTTGTTCTTGAAAATAGAAGGTTTTGAGTGTAAACCTATGTTGAAACCATGATTTGGTTTGGGAATTATGAACAGGTTCACTCTGACATATATGACTGAGGTCTGTCTTTGGATAAACTACTTCATATGAATTAATGAGAGGATATAAGGGTGGAACATCATAAGAAGGGGATTATTGGGAGGATATAAGGTTGGTCGTTGTCTGCATGGCCTAACTCTTATTATGATATCTATTAAAGTTACAACAGATTTAAGTTCTCATTTCTTGGTGTTTGAGGATTTAAAGATGTTGTCTTTAGTAGAAATGATGGTAATGATGTTATGGGATTGGAGATAATATGGTTCATGACCTATGGTTGTGAGTAATATGCTTCAGATAAAAGTATTGATTATGAGGAAACAGAGGAGCTCTGGTTGTACCTTGCAAGGAACCATAGGGGCTCTGATTGACCCTCATAATAGAACTAGAGGATTCTGGATATTAATTTAAAATGATGCAAAATCTTTTATAAATTATTAGTTTGAAAATAAGCTTTATATCTTTTAGAAACAAGCTTAGTGCTATATTTATAATTTTAAAATGATATTTCAAAAGAGCCTTTATGCTTAGAAATTTCTATAAATCAAACCAGAGGGGCTCTGGTTGGCTTTCATAAGTACAACCAGAAGCTCTGG
>NW_020201540.1:2534-6762 GCF_001531365.2 Cynara cardunculus var. scolymus
ATGGACTGGAAAACCATTATTTTTCTAAGTATGAGATTTTGAACAAGAGGCCCGATGGACTTAAACATGATGCGATTCTTTTATTATTCTTTATTATGATTGAGAGATTCTTTGATAAATGTTTTTGGTGATCTCACCATGCATAGCATGAAAAAGGGAATCTCACTAGACTTTTGTCTAACCCTCATTTGTGTTTTCAAAAATATGTGTGCAGGTAATACCATTTATAATATCGATAAGGGAAAAAGCATTATATGATTACTTCCCTTATGTGCTTAAATGTTGAAGACCATATCTAGATGTGTTTTGGAGGAGAGCAATGCTAGTTTACAAATGCATGTATTTTGGAATTTTTTAAGTTTGCAATTTGTATCGTAAACCTGTAGCACAGACTCTTGTAATTTTGGACCTACGTGGGAATCTATGTATTCTATGAATGAATTCTATGTAATATGCAATGTCTGGAGTATGGGGTGTCACATCTGTTGTAAAGATCAATGGGGAGTAACTTCGATAATGGCAAAAGAGTCAAAAGGAATGCGACTGGAGATGATTACAAAAGATTATTCATGTGCTAAAATGCCTGAGAGTTTTTGAATGAAAAGATCAATATTTCAAAAGTTTACCATCAGAGTTTTCTTTTCAAAGAGAAAATTTGTTAGAGTTTGTTGTCTGAAGATTCTTTGAAGATCACATCTTGTACATTACTTCTGAAGATTTTTGTTGATACTGTTTTACATTGTCAAAAGAGAAGATCATCGCTGTTCTACATTCGAGGGGGAGAATGTTAGAAGATCTTTCTCAACAGATAATTGTCTGAAGATTTCAAGTTGAAGTTTGTTTTTTTTAAGAAGTCATAATGTGCTTAAAGTTTCAAAGTTCAAACAAGACTCAAAGCGTGGAACTTCTTTCAAGTCTGAATACAAAGGGGGAGAATGTTAGGACTGAAAGTCAGTGTAAAATTGTATTCGCCTTGAAAGTTACTATTGTCTATAATTAAAATAGACATCGTGTTTGACTCTATATGTTAGGTTTGACTTTGACTAGGCTTTTATTGTTTGACCCTATAAATAGGGTGAAGTCTTGTAATTCTTGTAAGAGCTCATTTGTTAAATTCATTATACGTATGAAGATTTGACTAGTTGGACTTTTTCTTTCATCTCCTCTCATGTTCTTCAAGGCTAAATCATAAACTGCCATGGATTCATTGAAGATTATTGAAGATTGATCATTGTTAGGGACAACAACATATATCCTTCTTTTTCAATATCAATTATCTCCAAATGAGAAACTGATAGATTATGAGATGCGTGCCCCAAGAGTTATAGAAACACTTATCTTTTGAAAGATAAAAAAGTAGTTGGTGGGGTTGTAACAAGAGTTGGCCTAGGCTTTTCCTTTATCAATATTAGTCTCCAAAGAATTGAGAACTAATAGCTTTTGTGGTTTGCCTTTATTATAGAGGATATAATAGGATTCGTTTAATCTTTTAATCCTGACACAACTCTCATCAATTCTTTTAGCTCACAATAACTACCCCTCTCATTTTTATTTTAAGCTCTGCACACAAACCCATTTTGCATATAAGTTCACTCAGATATGGATGTCCTCTTGGGTAGGGCTGTCGGTTCTAACAGTCCATAAAGGTTTTTCAGTGAAGCTCTCAGTCCCTCCTAAAAATAACGTTGTAAGCTCATTTGATCACAAATGTTTGATAAATAAAATAAAATATTGCAGTCAAGCACAATTGATCAGATGAAAATTTGATCAAGAAAAATGTAGCAATTTAGTAGAAGAACAATCAAATAGGAGTGATGTACAAAATAGATTATTCAAAATAGTTGGGAAAAATGAATAAAAATCCGTAAGAACAAGTTTATAGATTCACACAAACAAAGAATGAAAAATTACGAATCAATAAAAGGAATATGTTTCATATAAGCTCAGAAAACAACTTTGAATACAAACAAGTGTATTATCACCTAAAATGATTTCCAATCAAGAGACGTGATAATAACAATTAAAAAAATAGCTGAAACAGGTACTGGAAATATGTATGAAGACAAATTGCACAAGTAAAATCTCAAAGAAATACCTGAGCAGAAATGATACTCGTTTTGAAATCAGCTCAAAATCCAAATACATTTTGAAAACTCCCCCTAGAAAAAAAGATTTCATCTTCAAACAGATAAAACATTATTCTTCTTTTGAGTTAGCTTAAAGTTTGAAAAACGTTTTGTGAAGTCCAAGATTCATACAAACATGATAAGATCTTCAAGAATCAAGATGAATAGAATAGTAGAGAGAATATCATCAAAGCTTGATTTGATTGAGAGAGAGAAAATTACAGCTCAAATCTTGATTACAATCTACTAATTACTTGGTAATGACAATTACAATGAAAATACTATTTATACTAAGGAAAATAGAAAAGCTACACTATTACAAGGTAAGTAAACTAAGGAGAAACTTGAATACAACATTAAAGCTCTTACTCAAACCCAACATTCTCCCCCTTTGGATTCAAGTTTGGACTCTTGTAAATTTCGTCTTTCAAAGTCCAAGAATTTTCTCTAGTCTTCTCAGAGCGTTCCTGTATTGGATTTTCTGCTCGAGCAAATTTATCGCATTGACCAACAAATATCTTTCCTTGGAACTCATCCTTTCTGATTCAGCAGCTCTGTCATTGTTCACCATTTTCAAGTCAAGTGCCCTTCTCACTAATCTTATCGTACTATCAAAATATTTATTCAGCTCACTAAATCTCATGAATTTCCTTACTTGAAGTTGAGCAAAGTAGATGACCCCGAACTCTGGCTTCTCAAGAATCATATAGACAGGATAAGCATCAATATATTCTAATTCTTGATTTGGTCTTTTTAGATTGATGATCCGTTGATTGTCTTCAAGGCCCATTTAAACATCAATGACCATTGCCAGCTTCACATGACAACGCATAAATCTCTTGATAGCCTCAAGAGCAATCAGTTCTCCTTCCTTTCTGTTCGTCATGTTTCTAAGTTCAAAGTATATGTATTCAAGATCATCCAAATATAAGTTCGAAAAATCTGCTTTGCTGAACCTCCAAATCTGACCATCCTTCTTAGTAACTGTAAATACAGGATACCAGATTCTTAAAAGCTTTTAAGCGTCAATTTGTTTAATCGTTACAATCTGATGCTTGGTACGCACTTCACTTATTGGTAGGCACTTGGCTTTGAAAAGATGTATGTATTCAATGCGGTAATCTTTGGTCTGACGATGAATGCCAAGAACTTTATCACCGCTCAGAGCTTTTCGATGTCGGATGAAAATTCCAAAGTAGACATCTTCTAAATATGGCTCTCGGATTCTTGTTCGATCATAACCAGGAAAATTTGCTCTGATATGGAATGGCACATAATCTCTGGTGAAGATTTTAGTAGGATCAACTTGTCCTCTTTGAGCAGGAATGTCTGACACATTAGGTAAAACTGTAGTGAGATCTATCGCTGCGTCTCTAAAATGAAATGGGCCACAGAGATGGATATCAACAATGCCTCTGTGAATGCTGAGATGGTCATTGAAAAGATGGAGAAGGCGGCTTCCAAAGTTCTAAGGAGATTGAAGAAGGCTCCCCTCACTACATGCAAGATAGAGGCCACTCAAATCCATGATGATCAGGGAGGTGATGACCCTGATCGTCATGAGGGGGAGAAAAAGACAGAACCAAAGAAGACAACCTCTGCCAAACCACTAAAAATAGTGGACTCTGCTGTTGCCCTATTCTCAAAAGACAAATCTCCCGAGCCTAAGGGGAAAGGCAAGGGTAAAGCAGTAGAGGAGTCGCCATAGAAGGGGTCAAGCTCTGACACGCTGGAGGAGATCAATGAAGAAGAATATGATGACCCTGATCTTGTTCGAGCACTAAAGGCTTCTTTGGCAGAGGCATAGGCGAAAAAAGGCAGAGCCCCCATCCCTAGAGTTGGAGAAGGCTCTTCTTCCAAACTTGCAAAGATACCGGAAAAAATGTCCACGGGTACGTTTGACGCTCTGGTAGGAACTGTCAAGCCAATCCTACCAGAGGGGTCTACCCAGAGGCCTATACTCGAAGAAGAATCTAGAACGCCAGAGTCTGCCATGGTGGGGAGGGTATCTGAGATCACTGAATCCATGAACAAGATTCCTACACAAAGGGTGCGCACAGAGCCCGTAACCACTGTTGAGGAGATTCTGCGATGGCGTTACT
>NW_020201540.1:7377-10067 GCF_001531365.2 Cynara cardunculus var. scolymus
CGGATGAAGTGACCAACCTTCTGGAAACAATCAAGATACAAGTCTCCTTCAGAGAATGGATTTTGAAGGTCTACAAGACTGTCAAGACTGACCTGCAATATGCCGTAGACGATTTTCCAAACTTTGCTGTGGAGTAATCTCTTGTAATAGTGTAGGCCTACACTATCTTTTTAATTTTTTCAGTATTGTAATTCTTTTTCAGAGGATGAGATTAATCTCCTCTTGTATTTTTTTCATAAGTCAATTCTTTCACCCAACTGTCCAAAATTACTTTTTCATACTTAGGGGGAGATTGTTAGCTCAATTATTCCTATTTTGTAAAAGTATAGAAAAAGTATACTGCAAGTCTTGACAGAAGGTTAACTCCATAGAAGACCACAGAGGACTAACGACAGAAGCCGTTTGATCGATCAAGTTAAGAGTGGCAGAACCTCTGGTATGTCTCACAGAGGTTCTGGAAAATAGTCCTTTGTAATATAGAACATGCAAGTCAATTACAGCAGAGCCTCTGAGATGGCTCACAGAGGGTCTGCGGATTTCGTCTTCTGTGAAGTTTCTGTTCCAACAGTTTACAAAGTTTGTTAGCCGTATGTGTTTCTCACGTGACTAGGGAATAATCGACTTTATTTGGACGGCTCAGATGAAGACACGCGTCAAGATCTGGTCTCTAAGGTCATTATGAACTAGTATAAATAGCGGATAGGATCTTTGTAATAGTGGTGCTTCCTGTATTGTAATCATCAAAATTTTCAATTGAATTGATTGAAAAACCTTTGAAGCAATCTCTTGTGTTCATCTTCTTTATCAATACTGTGTGTTCTTAATACTCTGTTTTGCTCTTATTATTACTTCCGCTGCACTTCATTGTTCAAGAGCTTTTCTAGAGTATTAAATCAATATCAAAGCTGAATTTAAGATCCAACAATCTTCAAGCATCATTAAAAATCTGTCAATCTTGAAGAATATTCAAGATTTCAAGCAAAAGGTAATAGACTAGTTATCTTACCTTTGTATAATAACAAAGATTCTCATTTTCTACACCTATTTCTTGTTTTTGTAATTAAATATTCTGGAGAATTCAAAAGGGGAGATTATACATCAAAGACATGAAAATGTCTTCAAAATGATGATAGTCTATGATCCACGAACTTAGAACTCAATGAAAGTAGGATAAAACCTCATTTCATGTGGAAGTTAATCATTAAAAGATGTATTTTGAAAACTGATAGATTCTGTTAGCACTTGTGGCGACTATATCTTTCAAAATAAAAGTCCAAATGTTCTGATTTTTCTTCTAAAATGTACTTTAATGAGTTATATTTCTAATGCAACAGGTCTCACTAAAAAATATTACGTTTTGAGCCTTTAAGTTCCTGATACAAGATTATGGTGCAAAAAGAGCAATGCTGACAGAATCTTGCATGCATTTTAAAACACTAAGCACTTATAGATGGTACATTTCGTAATTAAGATTGTCAATATCGTAGATCACTATGTCATCATCTGCTCCTAATGAATACTCGGCAGACGAATCTGGTTATGTGGTTCGCCGAATGAAGTCATCCATCAATGAAGAGGTAGAGCCATATGAGCATGAGGACACAGCGACTAGCGAGGCACCTGCTTCATCACCTGCTTCCATATTGCCCCCATCGGAGCCAGTGCCCGATATTCCACCTCAAACCTTACATGGTCCAAGGATTAGAGTCACGTCTAGGAAAAGTGTTCCACTACCTCGGCAGGTGACTTTTGAGAATTCCACTAGAGTTAGAGGGGAGTCATCCCAACCACAGCATGGGAGCAGGACCTCTCAGGTAGTGACAGGAGTACATGCATCCTACAGTCAGGGCATGAATCTGGCTGAACGGGAGTGGGTGTGGAGAATCTGTTAAACCTCACAATTCATAATGTAAAAAGTAATGAAAAACAACAAGTGATGAAGAACCAGAAGACCAATGAAGACATCAAGGCAGAAACGACTAAGTCTGGAATTCAACAAGAGGATCGATGGACAGTTCAACCAGAGTACCGATGGACAGTCCAAGGATGCGATGGAAAGAGCATTTTCATTGACCCTCTGATCAATCAACACTTAGAAGATTTTCCAGCAATTCATACAAGCATGCGATGGAGATTCGAAGATAAGGATAAGATCATCATATCATGAGTGACAGCTGGATATGACAAGTCAATAGCTGGAATTCGAGTTTATCTTAATATTAATGTTTATCAATATGAAAGATAAACCTTATCTGTTAAATAGAAGATTTTCTAGAAAATAGTATTAGATAGTTATCTTCTTATTAGCCATTTAGTATAAATAGGTGATCAGATCTATTGTAAAAATAAGGCTTTTACGCATTGTTTTACGTTTCTGAGTTTATAAAGTAAAACCTTTGAAGCTCAAGATTGTTCATAAATATTCTTATTTTTATTCTTGAGTCTTCATAACTTTCTTCATAAAATCACTATACTTTGGTTATTCATAACTAGATTATTAGTGTTATTGAGAGATCTGAGATCAACAATTGGTATCAAAGCCTATTGATTGATTTCCCAATAAAAAAACGATCATTCAAAAATCTCTCAATTTTTGACCTTCTTTCTCGTCAAATTTTTTTTACCTCTTCTTCTTCAAAATTCTCAATGGCCAACTGGAATTCTTCTTACAATGTTGGCTCCCTCACAAA
>NW_020201540.1:11562-12707 GCF_001531365.2 Cynara cardunculus var. scolymus
CGCTCATCTGTCTAATGGCCACGTCCAATGCAGAATCCTCCTCCAACTCTGATGACCAGGTATGTGAGTCTTTCTCAAATGAAACCAACTCTGTTCCATCAGAACTAGAGTTAAGGGCAATCCAACTTTCAGAACATTTCTTGAAATTAAAAGAAAAATTAAGTTTTGAAAAATCTGAAAGAATAAAAGCGGAAAAAGAAGCAGGTTTCTACAAAAGAGAAACTGATCTTCTAACCGAAGAAAAAGATGAACTAGCAAAGGAAAAGACTCGCATAAGCACCCTTAAGAAATCAGAAGAAGACAAACTTTTGGAATTAAACAACTGAATAACTAAGGACCTAGAAAGGAAAACTAAGGCCTTAAAGGAATCTGAGGCAGAGAGACTAAACTCAGTAGCTCTTAAAAATTTCTTTCAAAAGAAGCGATAAATTCTTCATCAGAAGCTTCAAACCAATCAACTTCTGATGAAAAAGTATAAAGATGCCCAAGAAGTTTTTGAAAAACTAAACGGCCAAAAGGATACACAAGGGATCGGATTCAATGAATTAGATTCATTCATCGAATCAAAGAAATCCACCCTTGATTCCACTTTCAAACTTGGATGCATTCAAAAACCCGACTTCTCTCCAAAACCAAAAGAAAATTTCAAAAGAGTTAAAGTCGATGGAAAAACTGTCGTTTCTAGAC
Organism: Cynara cardunculus var. scolymus; assembly: GCF_001531365.2. Lineage (NCBI taxonomy): Eukaryota > Viridiplantae > Streptophyta > Magnoliopsida > Asterales > Asteraceae > Cynara > Cynara cardunculus. The sequence continues at coordinate 12,250 of NW_020201540.1, forward strand.
AGGACTTTGAAAATGTGGTTTACGAGAAAAGTACTTGATGAAAGAAATGACATTTCAAAACCAGAGATTGTTGAAAACTTTATTGAAAAGCCAGAATCTCTGCCTGTCAATTCTATCTCATTAGCAAGTACTGTTGATGAAAAGGAGAATCCGAATGAGGAACCATCAACCGATGAATCGATGAATCACTCAAGTAAAATTGAGAATTCATCGAAGTGAAAATCGATGAAACCTCAAGAAGATCAAACTGAAGCATCAACCTCTGAACCCACATCTTCTGCTCCAATCCAAGTTAATTTTGATTTTGAGAAATCAGCAACAGACTTTCTCGATTCTGAATCTGAAGAAGAAATAAGTTGTGAACCACCAAGGATCATTGAGAACAAGGAACCTAAAAATTTAAAGTCCTCAATGGAATCTGATATTCCTTCATCAATGAAATCTTCAGACAAAGGAAA
>NW_020201540.1:14707-16896 GCF_001531365.2 Cynara cardunculus var. scolymus
TGAAGGTACATCTCTCACAGAAGCTCTTGCTACTTCACTATCTACTTCTCTTGTGTCTTTAGATCATGATCAAGAACCAGAGTTTAATCCTGGAGATGATCTCGTTAAGGGGGATCAAGCAGTTCCATCAGTCGATGAAGAACTGCATCCTGTTGCTTCTGAACCTCAATCAAGCACCAAGTGGACGAATAATCACCCACATCACCAAATCATTGGTGATCCAAACTCTGGTGTCAAGATGAGATCCGTTACTGCAAATGAATGCCTCTTCGCAAACTTTTTGAGCATGATTGAACCAAAGAAGATTTCTGAAGCCCTACAAGACCCAAACTGGATAAACGCAATGCAAGAAGAATTACTTCAGTTTGAACGAAACAAAGTATTGTCTCTCATGCCTCTTCACAAAGGAAAAATGGCAATAGGAAACAAATGGGTCTTTAGAAACAAGAAAGACGAAGATGGCATTGTCATAAGGAACAAAGCCAGGCTTGTTGCAAAAGGCTATMGCCAGGAAGAAGGCATTGATTACGATGAGACATTCGCTCCTGTTGCAAGACTTGAAGCCATCAGAATGTTTCTAGCCTATGCAGCACATAAAGGTTTTAAAGTCTATCAAATGGATGTTAAGTCTGCCTTCCACAATGGTTAACTACAAGAAGAAGTCTACGTGCAACAGCCACTTGGGTTCAAAGATCCAAAGCATCCGGACTATGTCTATTTTCTGGATAAAGCTCTTTATGGGCTCAAGCAAGCACCCAGGGCCTGGTATGAAACTCTATCTACCTTTCTCATCAAAAATGGCTTCGAAAAAGGTACAATCGATACAACTCTCTTTCTCAAGAAGCATAAAGGTAACATTTTACTTGTTCAAATATATGTGGATGACATTATATTTGGTTCTACAAATGCAAAACATTGCGAAAAATTCTCAGAGTTGATGAAAAGAAAATTTGAGATGAGTATGACGGGAGAACTCAGTTTCTTCCTTGGTCTTCAAATAAAACTAGTTCCAGAAGGAATTTTTATCAATCATTCCAAATATGTGACTGACCTTTTGAAAAAGTACTCTCTCTAATTCATCATCGTTGAGAACTCCCATGGCTACAGGAGTTAAGTTATTTGCTGATCCATCAGGCAAATCTGTAGATGTCACAACCTATAGAGGCATGATTGGATCACTCCTGTACCTAACTGCTAGTAGACCTGATTTTATGTTTGCCACATGTATTTGTGCAAGATATCAAGCAAATCCCAAAGAATCGCATCTCTCTGCAGTCAATAGGATCTTTAGATACCTTAAGGGAACTCCCTCATTGGGTCTCTAGTATCCAAAGGACTCTGGCTTTGATCTAATAGCCTATATAGATGCAGATCATGCAAGATGTAAACTTGACAGAAAGAGTACGTCTGGAAGCTGTCAACTCTTGGGGGACAAGCTGGTAAGTTGGACCTCCAGAAAACAAAATTGTGTATCAACATCTACAGCAGAAGCAGAATATGTTGTTGCTGTTAGTTGTTGTTCACAAGTTCTCTGGATGAAAACTCAACTTAAGGACTATGGTTTCCATTATGACAAAGTCCCACTCCTCTGTGACTCTAAGAGTGCCATACCAATCTCTGCAAACCCAGTACAGCATTCCAAGACCAAGCACATCGATGTAAGGTACCATTTTCTGAAAGATAATGTTGAAAAAGGTAACATAGAAATGTATTTTGTTCCAACTGAGATTCAACTTGCTGTCATTTTTACAAAAGCTCTAGATGAGAAGCGATTTTTATTCCTAGTCAGCAAGATGGGTATGCTGAATCCCACCACTTAGAGGCAATAATTACCTTTAAACCAGTGATCTTCCATATCTCATGGTTATGCCTATAAGTGATACAATATATTAGCCATAAATTCTAAGTATCCTAAACCAGAGCCTCTGGTCATAAAGACCAGAGCCGCTGGCCGTTTAGAATTACTTTGATAAGGAATTGGCAAATATTGTCTTTGTAACCAGAGCCCCTCTGGTTCAAAGAAAATACTTGGTATTTCTTAACCAAGTCTTTTTCTCCCAACCAGAGCCTCTGGTTCTATAGACCAGCGCCTCTGGACTCCAACACTTTGAGATGTCAAAGTCTCAAACCTTGGACTCATGCATCCACAACTCATTATTTCTTTCACCCTAACCACCTAGAGCCTCTGG
>NW_020201540.1:17956-22231 GCF_001531365.2 Cynara cardunculus var. scolymus
TTTTCATGATTATTATATTTTAATAATCAAGAAAACGTTTCCTTTACCACCCCCCACCCTCAACTCACCTATAAATACCCTTCTTCCCCACTCATCATCTCTTTACGCTTTCAAAACCTACAACAAGACTCTGACGAACCAAAAACCTGCAACTTCCATAAAAATGGCCTCCTCCTCTGCTTCTCATGAATCCAACAATAACGACAACCACGTACAGTCAACAGGCGCTGACAACCGCGCACTTGTCTTTTTGCCCATGAAACCAAACAACCACGCCATTGAACTACGCAACACCCTATTTGACGATCGTTTTGTGATAATCATAGAGTTCTTCAAGAACTGCATCCTCCTCCCTGCCCTCACACTAGTGAACCGTAGTATACCATTAAAATACGTGCAACAATACTTGCAAACCTGCGAATTTCATCTAGCCAGTCACGGTATAATGGGGGATATGGACGCACCAAATGATATGATATGCTCGCTAAAGATATCGCAAGCCAAAGTTTCTAGGGTGTTATGCATTCCCACAAGAAAGGAACTCGGGATTGAACAATATGACGAACCACCATCCTCTGACGACATCCTCAGGTTCGTAAAGATGCTAGGTTACAATCGTGACCTACGAAATGTCTCAGACTTCAAAASAYAATTCCTCCCGCCAATGTGGAATTTGTTCTTCTCCATCCTCAACCGATCCCTCACCTGCAAGCTAGGTTCCCTAGACCAAGGAAATCTCAACATAATGACAATTATGTATGGGCTTTTCTTCAACCTCAATCTCGACTACGCTTTCCACATTTACAACAAGATTCATGCGGCCGTGATCAAAAAGTGCAAACTTCAAGCCGCAGGAAAGCCACTTTCTGCAGTTCTCTTTCCCCGCTTCCTTGCTCTCTTCATAGGGGACGCGATGAGGAAGCACGAACTACCTGCTATGGAGCCCTTTACCCCGGTCTACAAGATGCAAGGACACCGCCCAACCCTTTCGAAGAAAGGATACAACATCAACTGACCGCTGTCCCGGGCTATGCTCACTGTCATACCATCGACAAGTGAGATAAGCCAGACCTATGAACGCTCCATGCTGTCCCCAGAACCGAGGGCAGCTACCCCGGAGCACTTAGAGCCGTCCCCCCTCCAAGCGAGGGAGCACAAGCGTCATCTTCATCGGATGATGAAGATGATGATGATAATGATGCTCGTGCTTCCTCCAACCATCATCAAAATATTCCTCATCCTACTACCCAAAGGGCAACCACATCCTCTACCCCTGGCGATCAAAGCCAAACAAGTATTGGAAAAGAATGACCCGATCCCATCCCAACCCCAGCTAGCCATCCAGAGGCCATTCTTCGGGCCTCTGGAGATGAACAAGCCGAGGAAACCCATTTACCATCACCCCTCTCTCAACAGAGAGGTGATGAAGAGACAAGAGCCCCTTCGCCTCAGGGATCGCCACAACCAATCACACACACAGAAGCAAGTGTTGCTTCTGAAGTTGAACCTACAGATCGTTCAGAGCGATCTTCAATTCGTACACAACTCCCCTCGGTATTTGATGTACCAAAGGGAACACACATCCACTTCACACACTCAACCTCTGAAGCTGAGGAAGAGGAAGAGGATGTTGCAACATCACGAGATAGCTCTTCTCTCGAAGGCTATCAAGGACATGATGGAAGTCCTTCGAGGCCTACCTTCTCACAAGGCCAAGAAGGCGCCTCAGGAACAGAGGCACAACCTGCAGCATCTGTTGCTGCAGGGGTTACCCCTTTAGCCAATCTGGTCACAAAGGCAGAGTTCCAAGCCTATGTCGCCACAGTGACGCGGTCCTTGGATGACCTTAAACTCATCATACAAGGGATTGTGGACAATCAACCCTCACCTGATACCCCAGACCTCCACCAATCCCTTGCTATCCTCCAACATCATCTAACCCAAATTGAAACCCAAACCCAAGCCAACACTACCCGCCTACACATGCTCCAACAAACAGTCACTCAACACCACAATACCTCATCCTCCCAAGCCACCCAAAGAAACCAAGTCCTTATCCAATCCCTCACAACCCTCACGGCTCAGGCAACTGAAGCTGATGAAAACCTTACATACACCCTCACCCAACTACAAACCATCCTTTGCAATCTTTTTCAACTACCTGCCTCCATCATCTCCCAAATTCCTCAACCTCAACCTCCATCCACTTCATCAGTCGATAAAACCCTCGCAACCCTTACCACCCAAATGGCCACTATACAAACCACCCTCACCCAACTACCCACCACCATACTTGCCCAAATCCCACAACAAAGTCCACCCCCACCTCCCTTTGTAGCCCCATCCTATGAAGCAGCCTTCTCCTCCTTCACTGCAGAGGTGAGGAATCTCCTTGCAAACCTTCCCCATCCTCCACCATCCGCTACAGCCTCTGTGCCACCACCACCACCTACTAGCACATATTTTGCAACAAGAGCCGATCTGTAGGATCTGTCCAAGGCGGTAGTCTCATCTTTCAATGAGATTAGTGCCAAACTCGTTCATCGGGCCATCCATCCAACGAGGATTCTCTCCCAGAACCTGGCCGATGAACAACGACGTACCACCTCTCTCCTCTAAACAATGGAGGCGAGTCAAAGACAAGCCTCCCTAAAGGCGTAACTTGCGTCCTTCAGGAAGGGCAAGAAGAAGAATAGATCGAGAACCTCCTCCTCGTCAAGCCGCCCCCTAAAACGCAGAAGACATGATGATGAAGGTCTTGGACCTCATGAGGGGGAGAAAGAGGTGGCGGCTACACAACATACAGAATCTGCTGCACCACAGCAACCATCACCATCACAACAACCGATACCACAATAACAACCAACCTCAATCGAACAAACCCAAGCAAGGGAACCAGATGCCTTGCCATCTGATGATGTACATAATATACAAGTTCCCTTAGTCACAACACCAGATCCCATCGTGTTGAGTTCATCAACCGATGAAGAGCCAACCACACCAACAGAAACAAACCAAACCTTCACTCCCTCACCCATAATAAACTTACCCTTAACTCCTTCTCCAACACCTCACACAACTCAACCCTTCACCCTTTCCACACAACCAGAACCTACAACAAACCAACCATCATCTCAACAACCACAAACCCCTACAGAAACCCATGCACCAGAAACCACCCAAGCCCATGAAATTGAACCATCCAAAGAAAACTCACCCTCTACCCATACACAACCCCAAACTGAAACACAACCCTTAACCCATCAACCCGTGGTGCATGCAGATACTCCTTCTTCCTCAAGGAAACTTTCACAAGGCCTGGTGGATGAAATAATACAGAGCATGGAGTAGATAAGGAGACAACCTCAACTGCCACCCAGGGAACCAGTCATAATGGAAAATATCCATCAATATATGTATCAAGATCGCAATGAAAGTTTGTCAACCAATCCTCCAATTCTATCGCCTGAGTCTATGAACCTTCTACACCATCGATTCATCAGACAGACTACTCAAGCACCTCAGGCTGTCTTTTCGAATGATGGAATAAGGAGACTCATGGACTTGAACGTAAAGACATTTGCCAACAGAGCTATCCGATACATCGAGTTCACCGTGGAGAGAGCCCATGGGTTAGTTAGCGTGTTCAATGAAAACGACCTCATCAATCTCAACCCATACGACTTGATTGAGTTATATGCTTACACAGCTCAAAGGCAGGATCACGACATAAGATTTGGAATGGCAAACCGAGCTATAGTAAAGACAATGGAGTCCCTGTTGAAACACAGAGCTAAAAGTGATTTCGAAATTGCTTTTAGGCTAGGCATTGAGAGACTATCCTGCGCTCCTCCAAACGAAGACTTCCAGGGCCTGCAGAAGATACAATCTGCATCAATTCTTACTCAACCTGAACTTGGACTTGTTTACAAAAATGAGTTAAGGGTTAAAAAAATCTTCAGAATAACTGAAGCCTTCAAGTATAAAACAGATACACTTGAATGGTTTCATAAAAAATATTAAAGAAAGACTGGGCAGAAACCATGTGCCAAGGGAAGAGGGAAGTCATCTCATTCACGAGATATCGACAGTCATTGCATATTGAAGACTGCTCTTGCGCTTCAGAGAGATATACTCAGGTAGCTCGTGATGAGTTAAAACTTTTGTTTATTTTGCCTTGATGTATTTTGTTTCCAGTATTGTAAGAAATTTCATCATCCAATGAAAATTTGGAGTTTGATGTTTTTCTACTAGATTAGTGTATGTTCTTCACAT
>NW_020201540.1:22696-51532 GCF_001531365.2 Cynara cardunculus var. scolymus
GTGATCAGATCTATTGTAAAAATAGGGCTTTTACGCATTGTTTTACGTTTCTGAGTTTATAAAGTAAAACCTTTGAAGCTCAAGATTGTTCATAAATATTCTTATTTTTATTCTTGAGTCTTCATAACTTTCTTCATAAAATCACTATAATTTGGATATTCATAACTAGATTATTAGTGTTATTGAGAGATCTGGGATCATCAGAATCGCATCAGATACTCAAACTCACCAGACCCGGCTGGGATACCACCACCACATTTTGAAAAACCTATCCGAAGTGATGGAAATGCACCACCAGCGTATGATGAGAACCTCGGATGCTGTCATCGCTGCTAGATGGGAGATTAGGAGATTGTACAAGTGCCTGGTGGTAAGTGGGATGATGATGCTGATGCTAGGAATGCTGATCGGTTGGATGTTGCTCTAGAAATGATATCTAGTGATAGAATATTTACTCTTTTTGCATTGAAACCTRAGATCTTGTTTTGGTGGGCTGTAAACAACCATGAACTTATGATGTCTTTTGAGAAATGCTTATCTACATCAAGCCATGGTTGAATATAAATTATTCTATTCAATTATGTAAATGCTTGAATGTTATCCACCAGATGAATATCCTTTGCATCATTTAAATGACTAGAAGTTATTATCAATGATATCGCCATGAAAATGACGAAATTCCCTTCTGACTTAGGCCATAGAAAATGCCGCCAAGAAGAGAAACCCTGAGGTTGCACGACTCGTGTCAGAACAACTCTTGGCCGCACTCCCCAACATTGTCAGCCAGGTAGCTGCAGGAGTGAACGCTAACCAACCAACCAATTCTGAGTCTAGAACACCCAGAGAATGCACCTATAAATCCTTCAGATCCTGCAATCCAAAATAATTCCATGGAACCGAGGGAGCTATAGGGTTATTGACATGGATAGAGAGCATGGAATCTGTCCTCCATATCAGTAAATGCACTAGGGCAAACAAGGTAGAATATGCTGGATGCTTACTACAAGGCCGGACACTGACTTGGTGGAATACTTTAGTGCAAACTAGGGGTCGGGAAACGGCTAACCAACTTTTTTTGGAAGAATTTAAGAAACTACTCAAGGATGAGTACTGCCCAAGAAGTGAACTCCAAAAGTTAGAAATGGAGTTATGGAATCATGAAATGAAAGGGGAAAATATAGCTGCATATACGACTCGATTCCATGAGTTATATTTGGGGTTTGTCTCCGGAGATTAGAGGAAACATCACCTCGGCAAATCCAAAGACCCTTCAAGAGGCGATAAATATTGCTACCAAACTTACAAATAATGCTGTTTGGTCTGGAGAATTTGCCAAGGTAAAGAGAAAGATACAGGAACATAGGAGCCAAAGATCTGGGGGAAGATCTGACAAGAATAGGAAAATGGTAGGAAATTTTGGAGTACAGACCCAAGTGGTAAAACCAGGAAACAAACCCAAGTGCAATAAATGTAAATATCCGCACTTGGGAAATTGCACCACTTGCCAAAGATGCCACCAAAGGGGTCATCTTGCAAAGGATTGTCAAAAGCGATTATGTTACGAATGTGGAAGTCCAGATCATATGAGGAATGTATGTCCAAGGAGAAAACAAGGAACAAATGCTAACCAAAACCGAACAATCAATCAAGGGAACCCAGAAAGTCAAGCACGGGGCTGAGCATTTAAAATCGGAGCAAATGAGGCTAGGCATGATCCAAATGTGGTTACAGATACATTTCTTTTGAATAATGAATTTGCATCAGTATTATTTGATTCAGGAGCAGATAGAAGTTTTGTATCATTAGATTTTAAGCCAAAGATTAACATAAAGCCTCAAAGGTTGAAAGAAGTTTACATAATAGAACTTGCCAATGGTCAAGAAATTAGAGCTAGGGACATAATCATGGACTGCACTCTAAGTTTAGCCGAAAAGGATTTTAGCATAGATCTTATTCCGATTGTGCTAGGAAGTTTTGATATAGTTAGAGGCATGGATTGGTTATCCAAAATTAGAGCTGAAATAGTTTGTTCGGAAAAGGTTATCCGAATTCCTCAAGAAGGAAGTGACTCAATTGTAATTCAAGGAGATGAGTCAGATCGAAAAATTAGGATAGTATCATGCATGAAGATGCGAAAGTACTTAAAGAAGAATTATGTTGCATTTTTGGCACATGTTATTGATAAGAAGGTCAAAGAGAAATGTATTGATGATTTCCCTATAGTTCAGGAGTTTCTTGATGTATTTCCCGAGGATTTATCAGGACTACCCCGTCCAAGACAAGTCGAATTCGGTATCGAATTAATCCCTAGAGCTGCCCTAGTGGCAAAAGCACCATACCGATTGGCTCCATCAGAAATGCAAGAAATGTCCAGCCAACTCCAAGAGTTATTGGATAAAGGATTTATAAGACCAAGTTTCTCACCATGGGGTGCACCAGTTCAATTCGTCAAGAAGAAAGATGGGTCAATGAGAATGTGCATTGATTATAGGGAACTTAACAAGTTGACTATCAAGAATAGATACCATCTTCCTAGAATCGATGATTTATTCGATCAACTCCAAGGTGTTGTATACTTCTCAAAGATTGATCTTCGTTCAAGATATCATCAAATTAGAGTCCGTGAGGAAGATGTTCCCAAGACGGCATTTAGAACCCGGTATGGTCATTATGAGTTTTTGCTTATGTCATTCGGGTTAACCAATGCACCGGCTGTCTTTTATGGATCTAATGAATAGGGTTTGCAGATCATACCTGGATAAATTCGTAATCGTCATCATAGATGACATACTAATTTATTCACGAAGTAAAAAGGATCATGAGCATCACCTAAGATTGATATTGAAGCTACTTAGGGACCATAAATTGTATGCAAAATTCTCCAAATGTGAATTCTGGATTCATGAAGTACAATTTCTTGGTCATGTGGTTAATGAAAAAGGGATTCATGTAGACCCTGCAAAAATTGAGGCCATTAAGAAATGGAAAACCCCAAGAACCCCGACAGAGATTCGACAATTTCTTGGTTTAGCAGGCTATTATCGGCGACTCATTGCGAATATTTCAAAAATTGCGCAACCACTCACAGCCTTAACTCAGAAAGACAAGAAGTTTGTTTGGGGAGAGAAACAGGAAGAAGCATTCGAGACCCTTAAGCAAAGACTATGTAATGCACCTATTTTATCTTTACTAGAGGGTTTGGAAAACTTTGTGGTCTATTGTGATGCATCACATCAAGGTTTAGGATGCGTACTAATGCAAAGAGATAAGGTTATTGCATATGCTTCAAGGCAACTCAAAGTGCACGAGAAGAACTATACTACGCATGACCTAGAATTGGGAGCCGTAGTATTTGCACTTAAGATTTGGAGACACTACCTTTATGGTACCAAGTGCACTGTGTTCACTAATCACAAAAGCCTTCAACACATCCTCAACCAGAAGGTGTTAAATATGAGACAAAGAAGATGGGTTGAACTACTTAGTGATTACGACTGTGAAATTAAGTACCATCCGGGTAAAGAAAATGTGGTAGCCGATGCTCTAAGTATAAAGGAAAGGGTGAAACCAACAAGAGTGCAAGCTTTGGGAGAATTAGTAAACACAAGTTTGAAAGCACAAATTCTCAAAGATCAAAAAGAAGCATTAAAGAAAGAGAATTTGATGAATGAGACTCTCCACCACATAGAGACTAAGTTTCAATTGAAATCTGACGGAGTGAATTACTTGGGAAATAGGGTTTGGATACCTAAGATTGGCAAGCTTAGATCAATAAATTTGAACGAAGCTCATCAATCAAAATATTCAATTCACCCAGGAGCAGATAAGATGTATAAGGATTTAAGGGAACATTATTGATGGCCTGGAATGAAGAAAGACATTGCCCTGTATGTAAATAAGTGCTTAACTTGTGCAATGGTTAAGGCTGAACACTAAAAACTTTTCGGTCTGCTTCAGCAACCCGAGATTCCCCAATGGAAGTGGGAACAAATATCAATGGATTTCATCACAAAGTTGCCCAGAACTGGGAAAGGGCATGATACAATTTGGGTAATTGTAGATCGACTGACAAAATCTGCTCATTTCTTACCAATCCGAGAAGATCATAAGATGGAAAAGTTGGCTCAAATTTATATAAATGAAATTATAACCAGACATGGAGTACCTCATTCCATTCTCTCGGATAGAGACAGTCGATTTACGTCAAGATTTTGGCAGTCACTTCAACAAGGGTTGGGTACACGACTAGATCTAAGTACATCGCACCACCCCCAAACTGATGGGCAGACAGAAAGAACAATCTAAACACTAGAAGACATGTTGCACGCATGCATTATAGATTTTGGTGAAAGCTGGGATACGCATCTTCCGTTAGTTGAATTTGCGTACAATAACAGTTACTATGCCAGTATCCAATGGGCGCCCTATGAAGCCTTATATGGACGTAAGTGCAGATCCCCACTCAGTTGGTTAGAAGACGGTGATCGACAAATAACCAGACCTGATGTTGTCCAAGAAACCACTAATAAGATTGAAATAATCAAGGATCGACTCAATGCTGCAAGAGATCGTCAGAAAAGCTATGCCGATAATCGGAGGAGACCAATAGAGTTCTAAAAAGGGGATAAAGTATTCTTAAAAGTCTCATCATGGAAAGGAATAATGTGCTTTGGAAAAAGAGGCAAATTGGGTCCCCGATATATTGGTCCCTTTGAAATAACTAAGAGGATTGGGCCAATGGCATACAAGTTAAATTTACCACCAGAATTAGCGTTATTCACGATACATTTCATGTATCAAACCTCAAAAGGTGCTTAGCAGAAGAAACACTGGTTATGCCATTGGAAGACGTGCAAAATAAAGATCACCTGCACTTCGTTGAAAAACCCATAGAAATCATGGATAGAGAAATTAAGCAGTTGAGGACTGACGAACGAAATTTCGGGACGAAATTTTTCTGGCATGGGGAGATTGTGACATCCATCATTTTTGGGCGTCAGGTTAGCACCTTATAGGATTTTTAAAATTAAGAATTATATTAGGATCTAGTTATGTTGATTAGAATTCATCTAGCTCAGTTCCCAAAATATAGTTCAGAAAATCCTATTTCGATGGGTAACTGATAAAGTTAACTTATGTAATGCCAAATTCATTAAAATTCTCCAAACAAAATAAAGTTGATATTATAAAAGTACAAATTAAATTATAAAAAGTTTTATTTGAATGTCCAAATAGTTTTTCAAAAATTTGGAATTTTGACGTAATACTGATATTTTATCAGTATTTGACGATTATATATATCTTTTACTTTAAATGGGCCTACTTTTAATAAAAATAAATAAAAATAAACAAGTATGGACTTGGGCTCTAATAAGGCCAGCCCATTTCCTTTCTTTAAACCCACATATAAATACCCCACATTCTTTGAAAACTCCCATTTTTCATCCTCATTTTGCATAAATCTTTCATCTCCCTAACCTCTGTCTCTCTAAACCATACCCCTCCAGCCGATTTCATCTTCAAGCATCATTAAAAATCTGTCAATCTTGAAGAATATTCAAGATTTCAAGCAAAAGGTAATAGAATAGTTATCTTACCTTTGTATAATAACAAAGATTCTCATTTTCTACACCTACTTCTTGTTTTTGTAATTAAATATTCTGGAGAATTCAAAAGGGGAGATTATACATCAAAGACATGAAAATGTCTTCAAAATGATGATAATCTATGATCCACAAACTTAGAACTCAATGAAAGTTGGATAAAACCTCATTGCATGTGGAAGTTAATCATTAAAAGATGTATTTTGAAAACTGACAGATTCTGTTAGCACTTGTGGCGACTGTATCTTTTAAAATAAAAGTCCAAATGTTCTGATTTTTCTTCTAAAACGTACTTTAGATGAGTTATATTTCTAATGCAACTGGTCTCACTCAAAAATATTACGTTTTGAGCCTTCAAGTTCTTGATACAAGATTATGGTGCAAAAAGAGCAATGCTGACAGAATCTTGCATGCATTTTAAAACGGTTATATCTTCTTCAAAACTCAATGAAAATGGGTGATTCTTTTTTTGGAAGTTATCCTTATGTGTTAGCTTTAAAATAAAGTTAAAATCACTGAAAAATGATGAGTTTAGACCCCCCAAATGGCCGTCACTCGAAGAGTGTGCAATCTGTCTTGGGGACTGTGTCACTCAAAGTTGCAGGGCATTAATGAGTGCCTTAAACCCATCCATAATTCTTGATATTTGGGAAAATTCTGTTTAACTCATTTATATTGATGATATAAAAATTTAGACTCAAAAAGAGTTATGGAAGGTTCCTTTTGACAGTGATTTGTGAGAACAAAAAATTCCAGATTTAGAATTTATTTTCTGTCCAAGTGTTTCTTCATATGTTGAAGACTTGGGCAGAAAATATTGGACTACTTCAAAGAGCAAATGATATTAGTATCAACTTTAAATCATGAAAACTCGATGGCATTACATAAGACATATTTAACTTTATCTTTATCAAGAACTAATAGGTGATCTAATTTCTAGATGTTGGACTATTTAGAAAAGTCTAGGGTGGACGATTAGAGCTTCAAGCATTGTCAAGCTCTTGGATATTCAAAACAGCAAACTTGTGAGTATTCACGGCCCCACTTTTAATTTTTTTTGTTTATTTAAACTGGGGGAAAAGCATGAAGTTAAGCAAACTATACTGTTTGTTTATAAAACTGTTGGACTAAAGAACTGTTTAGTCAAGATTTGCTTATGTCATGAAATATTGACTGTTTTGCACTATGATATAAATGATAAATTGATGTACTTGAGAGTATATTTCCAAATAAATCCCCGTCCGTAAACGCTACTTGTTAGCTCGGGCATGTCCCCAAACCGTGGTATTTGTGGATAGCCGCTATGGTCGTTCGTAAAATAATGGGGCACATTGGTCAGGAAAGGCTCAGTAGCGTCTCAAGTTTTAAACATCATTATAGATTTACATTTATTATGTGCAAAAGTTATGTATAAGTTTGCAAGAAATGATTTATGCATTGTAATGTTTTGTGCATATGAAAACCTGTGAACTCACCAACTCTTTGTAGTTGACGTTGTTCTATGTTTCATGCTTTTCAGGAAATAAATAAGAAATGAAGTTTTTGGAGCATATATGTGACGATATCGATTAAGTTCATTTTGAAACTTTTGTAAAGAATAATTCTATTCCAACTTGGTTATGGATGTTAAATTCGAATTTTTGTAAAACGTGAATGGTGTTATTTAATACCTGCTGCTGTAACTCGCTTACCTGTTACATCTCGTGTTCCCGCTTTAACGGGGTGTGACATCTTACTTGTTCATATATTTGTTATATATATGAAAAGTTGTTTTACATAAAGGTTTGATGATTTTCACTCTGGAATGACATAAAAAGGGATCTCACTAGACCTTTCGGTCTAACCCTCGTTTTGTGATTTTAAATATGTATTGCAGGAGGTGCAGACGGTAAGGGAAAGGGGAAAATGTAATATTTTTCCTTTGTGCAAATTTTGCTGGAATATTTGTCTGTGATTTGTATAGTTTTGGTAGATGAAAGTTAAATTGTACAAGAATTGTATTTTGAATTTTTGGACCTTGTATTTAGTACTGATAGATTCTTGTACTTAGGGACATATGTGGTGTATAAACATATATTACTTGTGTATGAAGAATATGTTATATGCAATGTGTGGTATGGGATGTTTCAGAAAGTGGTATCAGAGCCTGAGTTTTATGGATTTAGGTATTTAATAGCATGATACCTAGACTTAAAATATTTCATCGCATGTTAAGGGTCCCAGACATAGTTAGCACCATTGGTAATAAATATGATGAGTTGAAAGAACAGTGTGTAAGGTAAATTTTAATTACATCTGGCCAATGTAATATTGAATTTACAGGTACATATCTGAACTTGAATACTTCATTGTATTTGGGAATGTGAATACGTGATTATTAACATTAAAATCTACAGATGTCTAGTCGAACACGGAGATCTGAAAGAATAGCCCATCCAGAGTCTGAAGAAAAAGAGCAATCACCTGCTAATCTTCCGACAAGTACTTCTGGAAATAGAGGTCGGGGGAGAACCAGAGGAAGAGGCAGAGGGAGAAGTCAGTCACAGGGAAGGGGTCGGATAGAAGTACATTTTGAGCATGAAGAATCCCATTCTAGGAATGTTCAGGAAAGATCAATGCCACATCCAGAGTATATAACTAGAGATATGCTGGCAGAAAAAATGGGAAAGTTATGAGAAACCTTAACGTCTATTATGGGAATACCGGCTAGAGTGGAAACAGAAAGAGTAGAAGTACATCCCTCTATTCCGGTTATTCATAACATGGAAGGAGACATCAAAATGTTCTTGGCATGTAAACCGCTAACTTTCTCTGGAGAGAGGATCCAGTAAAAGCCATGTGCTGGATCAAAGAGATTGAATCTGTGTTCAACACCTTCTAGTGTTCGAAAACTGATAAAGTTAGATTTGTTGTCTCAGTATTAAAGTCCAATGCTCTGTTTTGGTGGGAAGTTGAATCGTTGGCTAGAACAGATGTCTTACAAACATTATCTTGGATAGAATTTGTGAATCGATTTAAGTATCAGTTCTGCCCTAAGACAGTTGTACGACAAATGGAAGAAGATTGTATAAAATTGGAACAGGGAAACGGAACAGTTCGAGAGTACACTGAGAAGTTTATTGAATACTCTCGATTTGCTAAACATTATATTTCATCAGAATCCAGGAAAGTGGAGAGGTATATCTGGGGATTGAAACCCTCGATCAGGGAATTTGTAATTGCTATGAATCCTAATACCTTCTCACTAACCGTGGACGCGACAGAAGTAATGAAACGAAATAAGAATCGACAAGTAGAAGGGAAGGTTGTGGAGAAAAGAAAATGGAAGGGGCCTTCGTCAAACTTTCAAGGGTCAAAAGCAGTAAGATATGATAATAAAACTGAACAGAAGGTCAGTGAAAAAGTCTGTACACAATGTCGAGAGGTTCATCAAGGTGAATACAAGATGGACCCAAGGAAGTGTTACAAGTGCGACGAAGCGGGCATTTATGAAGGAATTTCCCAGCCAATCGAAGATGTTTTAATTGTAATTCCCCGAATCACATACGACCAAACTATCCGTTGTTGAGAACTCCACAGTTGACAATGGGGAGTAATGTGTCGGGTACTCGGGAAAGACCTATTGTAACAAGAGGAGGGCAAGGAGGGGCACAAGGACGGTCCTTTCAGATGACGAAGAATGAGGCAGAGGTATCGCCAGACGTAGTAACAGGTACTTTCCTTCTGAATTTTATACGTGCTAAGGTGTTATTTGACTCTGGTGCAAAATTTTCGTTTGTATCACCATCGTTTGCTCAAATTGCATGTTTGAATTATGTGCTACTTGATAACGAATTAGTAGTTGATACTGCTAATGGTCGGGAATTTGTTACTAGTGTATTCAATAACTTTGTTGTTATTATTGAGGGTTGTGAGCTACCGATTCGGTTATTTCCTATGCCGATAGAGGAATTTGATGTAGTGGTTGGTATGGACTGGTTGGCAGAGTATCAGTCTAGTATTAATTGCAATAAGAAAATTATCAGAATCATTATACCAGAGAGAGGAACAGTTGTTATCTATGGTGATCGTCAGAATCATCATACCAATCTCTTGACCGTGCTGAAAGCTCAGAAGTGTATCCGAAAGAAGTATCAGGGGTGTTTAGCATATGTGATTAATTTGAAGAAAGAGAAGGGAAAACAGGAATTGATTTTGATTGTTAATGAATACCCATAAATCTTTCCAGAAGATTTGTCTGGATTACCGTCGGACAGAGTTATTTAATTAAGAATTGATCTTATACCAGGGGCAGCACCAGTAGCCAAGGCG
Source organism: Cynara cardunculus var. scolymus (assembly GCF_001531365.2). Taxonomy (NCBI): domain Eukaryota; kingdom Viridiplantae; phylum Streptophyta; class Magnoliopsida; order Asterales; family Asteraceae; genus Cynara; species Cynara cardunculus. Next base: position 32,611 of record NW_020201540.1, read on the forward strand.
TCGTACCGGTTGGCTCCGTCGGAACTGAAGAAATTAGTTGCCTAGTTGAAGGATTTAACAGATAAAGGATTCATTCGACCCAGCACTTCACCTTGGGGTGCTCCGGTCTTATTTGTTAAAAAGAAAGATGGATCTATGCGAATGTGTATAGATTATCGTGAATTAAATAAGCTGACAATCAAGAACAAGTATCCTTTGCCAATGATTGATGACTTGTTTGATCAGCTGGTGGGAGCAAATTATTTCTCCAAAATTGACTTAAGATTGGGATATCATCAGCTTAAGGTCAGGGAAGAAGACATTGTTACAACAGCTTTCCAAACTAGGTAGGGGCATCACGAATTCTTGGTTATGCCATTCGGCTTAACTAATGTGCCCGCAACCTTCATGGATTTAATGAATATGGTGTGTAAGGAATATCTTGATAAATTCGTTATTGTATTTATCGATGATATAATTATATACTCTAAAACCGAAGAGGAACACGTAGATATCTTCGCCTGTTACTGGAACTTCTGGAAAGAGAAAAGCTATATGCAAAGTTGTCCAAGTGTGAATTCTGGTTAAGGGAAGTTCAGTTCTTGGGTCATGTTATATCAAAAGAAGGGGTGAAGGTAGATCCAGCTAAAATAGAAGCAGTTGAAAAGTGGGAAGCCCCAAAAACTCTTTCTAAAGTTCGAAGCTTTTTGGGTTTGGCAGGCTATTACTGCAAATTTATTGAAGATTTTTCTAAGATAGTCGTGCCATTGACCAAATTGACTCGGAAGAACGTCAAATTTTGATGGGAGGAAGAACAACAAAGGGCTTTCCAATTGTTAAAAGATCATCTCTGCAGTGCACCAGTGTTGACTCTACCTGATGGATCAGAAGATTTTGTAGTATATAGTGATGCTTCGAAATTGGGATTGGGATGTGTTTTGATGCAGAGAGGAAAGGTAATTTCTTATGCATCAAGGCAATTAAAGGATCATGAGAAGCAATATCCAACTCACGATATGGAACTTGCCGCGGTGGTGTTTGCGTGGAAAATATGAAGACATTATCTTCTGGGGACAAAATGCCAGATTTATACTGATCATAAGAGTCTGCAGCATTTGTTCAACCAGAAAGAATTGAATATGCGGCATCGTCGGTGGATTGAACTTGTAAATGACTATGATTGTGAAATCCTCTACCACCCAGGGAAAGCCAATATGGTAGCTGACGCTTTGAGTAGAAAAGAAAGGAGTGGAACTATTAAAGCGGTGGAGATGAGAATATATTTAGTCCCTAATACTCATAAAGAAATTTTGAAATGTCAAAAGGAAGCCATGAAAAAAGATCATGTCCAGTCAGAAAGGTTGGGTAAGATGATTTCGACTCTGAATCCGAATGATAAGGAATTATGTACTTTCAAGGGCGAATTTGGGTACCAAGTTTTGGGGATATCCGAAATACTATACTAAATGAAAGCCATAAGTCCCGATACTCTATTTATCCAGGTACTAATAAAATGTACAGAGATTTGAAATCTTTTTATTGGTGGCCCGGATTGAAGAAAGATATTGCTAGATATGTGGAATAATGTATAACGTGTCTATAGGTTAACATTGAGCATCAGAAGCCGTATGGAAGTCTTCAATCTTTGGAGATTCCAGTATGGAAATGGGATCACATTACGATGGATTTCGTCATAAAGTTACCTCGAACTCCAAAGGGTTATGATGCAATCTGGATAATTGTTGATCGTCTATCTAAATCTGCACATTTTCTACCTATAAGAGAGGGTTACTCTTCAGAAAAGTTGGCTCAAGTTTATATCAAAGAGATTGTAACCAGACACGGAGTTCCACTATCTATTATCTCTGATAGAGATAGTCGTTTTACTTCCAAGTTCTGGGAAAGTTTGTAGAGAGCTTTGGGGTCTAAAATCCGACTAAGTACAGCTTATCATCCGTAAACTGATGGGCAGAGTAAAAGAACCATCCAGACTCTTGAAGATATGTTGAGAAGTTGTATCATTCATTTCGAGGGATAGTGGGAAGATCATTTGCCACTGATAGAATTTGCATACAATAACAGTTTCCATTCCAGCATCCAAGCAGCACCATATGAAGTGTTGTATAGACGTAAATGTCGAACACCATTGTGTTGGAACGAGGTAGGTGAGAGGCAATTAACGGGTCCTAAGATTGTTCAAGATACTCCTGGAAAGATTGAACAGATCTGTGAAAGAATCAAGATAGCAGGACCGCCAGAAAAGTTATGCCGATAATCGTCGAAAGTCGATTGAGTTTTGTGTAGGAGATCTTGTGATGTTAAAAGTTTCTTCATGGAAAGGTGTTTTCTGATTTGGAAAGAAAGGGAAGCTCAGTCCAAGATATGTTGGGTCATTCAGAATATGTAAACGAATCGGGCCAGTGGCATACCAATTAGAGCTACCAGAAGAGCTTAGCCTGATTCACAATACTTTCCATGTATCGAACCTAGGAAAATGTTTAGCTAATCCACTGCTCGCTGTACTGTTGCTAGAAATCAAACTGGACAGTAAGATGAACTTTATAGAAACACCAGAAGCCGTGATTGACCGAAAGATCAGGGTGTTGAGAAATAAAGAGGTCAGTTTGGTTAAAGTATAGTGGAAGTTTCACAAAGGATCAGAGGCAACATGGGAATTGGAATAAAAAATAAAATCAGAGTATCTGTGGCTCTTTAATTAAAAGAATTCCGAGACGGAATTCTTTTGAGGGGTGGATAATGTGATAACTGGATCCTGGTTATCACCCGAGGTAAATAATACGTAATTATCTGTTAAATAATTACGTGATAGCATGATAAATTGTTATATATGATCATGCTAGTATGTGAAATTATGTGCATAATATGGATGCATGTATGAGATTATGTGTGTGTGTGCATAATTATTTATGTGCATGATTACACATGTATATATATATATATATATATATATATGTGTGTGTGTGTGTGTGTGATGATATGCATTGAATGAATATCATGCATAAGGTGTATGCATGCGTGCATGGTAAGGGCGGTTTAGCTGCCTTCCTAATTTGGGGAAAAGTATAAAAGGAGGTAAAGCCTCCATTTTTCTCTTATTGCCAATATTGAGATAAAGTGAGCGATTTAAGTGAGGAGTATTGACCGGATTGCTTTTCACCAAGATTCAGTTGGTTTTTCAAAAAGAAATTCAAAGGTGAGTGGTTTATATGTTTTATAATTACTTAAAATGTATAATTGATTAAATAATCTTTAACCCGGTTTAAAGAACAAATCGGATGAGTGTTGACAGAACTAGAATAAACCAGACAAGGGCTGATCGAATTAAATATAAACCGGACGTAGTCTCACCCGGTTTAAAGGGTAATCCGATTGATGTGTTAGTCGGTTTATGTGTTGGGCGATTTTTGAACTTTGAATTTATATTAAGTGTTTTAAACGGAGATGTAGGAATACGCTTAAAGGGTGATCGGTTTATATATAAATCAGATAAGGCTTTGGAAGCTGCCTGGATTGATAAATAGGACAAGGCTTTGGAAGCTGCCTGGATTGATGAATCGGACAAGGCTTTGGAAGCTGTAAGGATTGATAAATCAGACAAGGCTGAGAGAGCTGTCCGGATTAGTAAATCAGACAAAGGATTCGTATTAATCAGATTAGTAAACCGGCCAAGACTTGACTGAAGATGAAGTCCGGCCAAGTCTGTGTTGACCGGAGTGGTACATGGATTTATGTAATATTTATGCGAGTTGTTATTTTGATATTCTTGTATAAAGAATGAAAATTTTGATTAAAAAGATTATGAACTGATGATATTTCATTAGAATATTTAAGACTGCGGTCTGTTCTAATTGGAATTGTTTTATGAAAAATGTTTTGATGAGGAAATAAGGGTGGCATATCAAGGAGAGGTGTACCTTTGGATATAAGGGTGGCATTTGTATGTGTGATGTATAATATAACTCTTACTGTTATATCCTTTAAGATTACTGTGATTTGAAATCTTTATTTCTTTGTGTTTAAAGGATTTAGAACCAGAGTTCTTATTGGAAATCATAATTTGGATGTTATTGAGGAGGAAATAACAGGTTTGGCATGAAGCTTTAAATAAACCTTGTGTTATATGAAAAGGTTTAAAAGTGGCATTATGGTAAACCTATTGGGTTTTAGATATGTTAATTGAATGCTGCGAGTTTGGCTTGAAAAGTGGAAAGGTACAGGTAATTATGTTCTTACTTGTTAATATATTTGTTATATATATGAAAAGTTGTTTTACATAAAGTTTTGATGATTTTCACCCTCACTAGACCTTTCGGTCTAACCCTCATTTTGTGATTTTAAATATGTATTGCAGGAGGTGCAGACGGCAAGGAAAGGGGAAAATGTAATATTTTTCTTATGTGCAAATTTTGCTTGAAGATTTGTCTACGATATGTATAGTTTTGGTAGATGAAAGTTGAATTGTACAAGAATTGTATTTTGAATGTTTGGACCTTGTATGTAGTACAGATAGATTCTTGTACTAAGGGACCTATGTGGTGTATAAACATTGGTGTGATCAGCTGCAACTGGAATGATTAATGGATCATCTTCAGCTTTTGGGGCTTCAATGTTTAAAGGAACGCTGAAGGAAGCTTTAGGTTGTCCATAATAAGAAAACATCCAGTTTTCTAATTCTTCGTCATCATTTATGATGGGTTTAGAATTAGCTGATTGAGATTCATCAAATGTGACATGAATATTGTTTTCTATCGTCTGTCGGCGTTTGTTGAATACTCTGAAGGCTTTAGACACTGAAGAATATCCAAGAAAGATTTCTTCATCATCTTTGGGATCGAACTTTCCTAGTTGATCACGGTTGTTGAGAATATAACATGTGCAACCAAAGATATGTGGAAAGCTTATAGACGGCTTTCTATCATGGAAAAGTTCATAAGTGTCTTCTTGAACCTCTTTACGATAAACGACCAATTTTGAGTGAAACAAGCGGTGTTGACAGCTTTAGCCCAGAAATGAGTAGGGAGATAGGACTCACTGAGCATTGATCGAGCAGCCTCAATGATTGTTCGATTCCTCCTTTCAGCGACTCCATTTTGCTGAGGGGTTCTCACTGAAGAAAAGTTGTGAGAAATTCTCTTGTCCTCAAAAAAGTTATCCATAGTACTATTTTTGAACACAGTACCATGGTCACTTCAAATAGATCGTACTTTAATATTGTTAAGTACTTCTATCTTCTTGATAAATGATATGATGTCTTCAAGTTCTTCACTTTGGATCTAAGAAAGAAGACCCAAGTATACCTGGAGTACTCATCATCAATGATGAGTGTATACTTCTTTCCAGCGATAGATTGCACGTTCATAGGACCAAAGAGATCCATGTGAAGTAGCTGAAGAGGCGATGTCACTGAAAATATTTTCTTTGACTTGAAGCTAGCTCTTGTTTGTTTTCCTTTTTCACACGCTGAGCAAAGAGAATCCTTTGCAAAGGAGTGTTGAGGAAGACCAGTGACAAGATCATTTCTAGACAACTCACTGAGTGTCATGAAGTTAAAGTGAGAAAGCCATTTGTGCCACAGCCAGTTGATATCTGACGAAGCTTTAGAGAGGAAACAACTATTCTCAGTGAGAGAAGAATCCATGTTGATGATGTAGATATTCTCTAGATGAGAACCGGTTAAGGTAACCTTATCATCCTTGTCATAGACATAACATGAATTCTTGGAGAACTTCACTATGTAGTATTTGTCACACAGCTGACTGATGCTAAGGAGCTTGCGCTTCAGTCCTTAAATGTATGCAACACGCCTGAATGTGATTGCACGTTGCTTAATATACCAAAACCTCTGGTATATCCTTTTCTGTTACCTCCAAGGTCACAGAAGGGTCTCTTTCTTCCTTTTAGTCAATGAGCAAGGATTTGTCTCCGGTCATGTGCCTTGAGCATCCACTATCGAGATACCATATGCCTTTGACTTCCTGCATAGGGAACAGTTTAAAAATGCTTTTGCTACCCATTCTATTTGCGTCCAGCAATGTTAGAGGCTTCATCTACTGAAACTGAAGAACCAGCGTCATCAGATGGCTTCACTGAACCTAGAGAGGTTTTAGTGGAAATAGGAACAACCTCTAACGCTAGAGAGATAGAGTCAATGGGTGTTTTCATTAAGCCTGACAAAGAGGCTTCAGTTGTGGGAACTACAACACCTGATACTGAAGGCTTAGCATCAGTAGTTGTCTTCACTAAGCCTGAAGAGGAGGCCATGTAGTTTTCTTCACCTTGGTTGCATTAACAACCTTAGTGGTTGGTTTTTCTTTGGTTGAGTTCTCAGCCTTAGCTACTTTCTAGCCCTTGGCTGGGGCACCAGCCTTGGTGGCAGAAGGACACTTACCGGCAATGTGTGTAGTTTCACTACAGTGTTTACAATTCCTATAGCCGAAGGTAGCTTTAGGGCTAGGAAGTACCAGATTTGAAGAGGGCCCAGCTCCAAGGATTCCCTTCTCATTAGTTCTAGGAGGAACTTTTGAGAATTTGGATTCCTTAGGTGAAACATTCACCATGAGCTGAGACTTAGATTTATGAGAGGATTCAGATTTCTTGTTCCTTAAAGAAGAAGAAGAAGAAGAAGAAGAAGAAGAAGAAGAAGAAGATGAAGAAGAAGAAGAAGAGGAAGAAGAAGAAGAAGAAGAAGAAGAAGAAGAGGAAGAGGAGGAAGAAGAGGAGGAGGAAGAGGATGACGAAGAGGAGGACGAAGAGGAGGACGAAGAGGATGACGAAGAGGATGACGAAGAGGAGGACGAAGAGCCGGACGAATAGGAGGACGAAGAGGAGGACGAAGAGAAGGACGAAGAAGAAGAAGAAGAAGAATCTGCTTTCGCCGCTAGCCTCTCCTTTGCTTTTTTAGGTTTCATTGATTTTGCCCCTGCTTAGGTTAAGACTGTTATTCTTGAAAGAGCTAAATATGAGAATGAGAAGAAAAAATTAGTGAAAGAATCTGAGAAGAGATATCTAGAGAATTCTAAGAGTATTGCTGCTAAGCAGAAGGTTCTGGATGAAGAAAGAGAGGCATATGCTATAGAGAAAAAGAGTACTACAAAGAAAAATGCAACAATAGCAAAGGAATTGACTGAAAAAATGAAATGATTAGATGTTGCCTCAGATAATGAGAAAGAAGTTTTTGGAAAAGAAAGAAGTGTTCATGAAAAGGAAAGAAAAATCTTTGAAAAGGAAAGATCAGATCTGGAAGGTAAGATTTCTGAAATTCCAAAGAAGTTATCTGAACTAAATGCTAATCTTGTGTCAGAAATGAATATGAGATCTGTGTTTAAAAAGAAATATGTTTTAGTTACTGAAGAAAGAGATCAGTTGCTAACGAAAATAAAAGAATTTTCTAAAATGAATACTTCAAGCTCAACTAATTCTCATTCTAAGTGTAAAATCTACTTGAATGACAGTTGTAGTGTCAAATCCAACAATTATTCAATTCAAAGAAAAAATCTCCTATTTCAAATCACTTCTATAAAGGTTATGATATTGACTCAGTTAATCATTTTCAAACAGTGAAAAAGATTTGGATGAAGAAATCTGATGTTGAGAATACTGATGGTAAGTCTTCTCAAAACTCTGTTTGTAATATGAAATCATTTGTTTCAAAGAGTGTTTTTCCTAGTATTGTTAAATCTACTAACCATCTTATTAGTCTTATCAAGAGAATAATTTGTTATTCAACTTGTGGAACAAATGACTTCATCGACAAGAAGAAAGCCAACAACTGGTATGGCAAAGGTAAGAATGAAAATAGTTGGTATAGGAACAAATGGAATGGAAATACCAGATTTGAGGATACCAGGTATGGAAATAACAGGTATGAGAATAATTAATATGGGACGTATTGCATATTTGATTTTCCTGTGAAGAGTGCTCATGTGAAAATATCTGATTTGAATAGATGGTACTTATGGGAATATAATTGTTGTATTCATGTCCCGGAGCTTAAACAGTTATAAATGCTTTGTAATTGTTAGTTTGTTGTTATTTCCTTTTATAGAAGGTTAATTTAGTTTCCTTTTATAGTAGTTAGTACAAATAGTGTTGTTAGTTTTTGTTAGTTTGAGTGATCTATGACACTCCCAAACACCAGATTTGCATATAACTCATATTTCATTACATAGAAATACAGTTTACACCACAATGGTCCCATTAGTACAAGAATTCTTATATGTACAAAATCAACATATGAAAATTTCCAAAATAAAATCTTGTACAATCACATGCATAACAACATGTATCTTCCAAAAATATACAATCTCATGCAGATCTTCAAAAGCAGATATCATGTAAAGAAAATAATCACATTTTTCCTTTTCCCTTACTATCCCTAGACCCCGCAATTCCTGCATTGCATAGTTTTAAAACATAAAATAAGGGTTAGACCAGAAGGGTATAGTGAGTAAATCCTTTCTTTGCATATGCAGGGTGATAATCACCAAAATCTAATAAAATAACTTTACCCGAAAATATTTGTATTTCAGCCAAATAATGTAGTTCAACATTATGATCATAATAAGATCAATAATCAATATCAACCCATAATGCAAATCCATACTCTCAAAAACCCAAGGGTAAAAGGAACTCTACTACAATGGGCGAGAGCCCCTCTAATTCAACAGGCCGAAGTCTCTCCGGTTCAACAAACCAGAGCCTCTCTAATCCAACCAGAGCTTCTGTATGTGAGTAACTCAAAGACCAACCAGAGGTCCTCTGGACCAAATAAACCCTTAGGTCCAGAAGAGCATTACACAATTTTAAAAGACGTTTAAACTAGAATCAGAGCACATCTAACACTTAAATTTATTTAAAATAAATTTCGATGAAAAGGCAATTTTAAAGAATCAAACATAAATCAAAATACAGAGCTTCTGTGCTAATACACAAAGTCTTTGATTTATAATAATCCCAAGGTATCAAAGACCCTCTTCACATAACCAACGGTCCTCTGGTCGTTATATACGACCAACCAGAGCCCCTCTGTATGTATTAAGGTATTGATGAAGGTTTAGGCAATAAATGCCTCTCATGACAAACAATTTTCCCCTTCTCAATAACATCAAAATTATTATTTCTAAAAAGAATAATATCCCTAATTCACCAAGTCATGAAGAAATGATGATTCAGAGTTGTTATAATTAGCAATAATAACAAGAGCTATAATAGCATCCACATATGACAATGTCTCCCTTATTCGAAGGTATACCTCTCATTGATATGTTGTGATAACCTGGATTTCAGACAACATTGGTTGAGGAAACCTTTATGTGGTTATATATGGATACGTGATAATGTGCATGGAAAATATATGTGTGTGAATGTGATTCTGTGCATACATGAGAAGATGTTAAAATATGTGTGTGCACGTAGGAAGATATGTATACATGAGGAAATATTATTAAAATAAGCGTATGCACATCCGTGGTAAAAAAAGGAGGGTTTGGTTTAAATATAATAAAACCCATCGCCTTAAGAATTTTATATTAAAAAAACCACACCCACAGCCTTGTTAAAAGATATATATATATATATATATACATATATATATATATATATATAACATAATGTCAATATTATCTTACTTTTTGGAGAAGAAATATTTGTGAAAAAGAAAGAAAAGAGTGTGTGTGGCGGTGAAGGTGTTCTTGAGAAGAGTTGTTGCATAAAAGTGATTTTGTGATTCTGTGAATATTTGAATAAGTTGTTGTGTAATTTAAATCTTCAAATCTGTGCATATTAAGGTGAGTTTTTGATATTAAAACCTTCAAATGATGTTATTTGAAATACTTGATTTTGATGATTGATTTTAAAAAAGAATGGTAAAAACTGTTTTCAACAACTGAAGTTGAGTTTTATGAATCTGGGTTGTGGAAAGTTCTTGAGAAATAAAGAAGATTTTGATTCTTTAAAACAATTGTAACACCTAAATCTCTTAAACTCAGGCTCTGATACCAACTCTGTAACACCCACAAATCCATACATTGCATATTACACATAATTCATTCATAGAATACATGCTAAGCCCACGTAGGTCCAAAATACAAGAGACTATGCTATAAATTATACAAGTCAAAATTTTCAAATGTACAGGTTCTTGCATCTTAACATCTATATTCCAATACATGACTAGTAAAGATCTTCATATAGCTAAGCACATAGAGAAATAATCATAGAATGCTCTTCCCCTTATTATCATTACCTGCACACATATTTTGAAAACACAAATGGGGGGGGGGGGTTAGACATGACTGTCTAGTGATAATCCCTTTTTATGTAGTGCATGGTGTAGATCACCAAATCATTTATTCAAATTATACCATTATGAAAATCAGAAGATAAAATCATATTCTGTATAAGTCCATCGGGCCTCTGGTTCCAAATACCACACTTAGAAATATTTTACCAAACAGGCCCAGAGCCGCTCTGGTTCCTCTACCAGAGCCTCTAGTTCTTTGACCAGAGCTTCTGGCTGTATTAACCATAACCTCTTGCTCAAGTAATTTCTCATAATATTTCTTGAGTTAACTTGGTAAATAATAAGATAGCCTTTTTCATAAAAAGAAATGGTTTAAAAAGAGTTCATGTTCAACCAGAGCCTCTGGTTTTACTAACGAGAACCTCTGGTTCAAAAGACATGACCAACGAGAGCCTCTGGTTCAATATGTAAGCCAACCAGAGCCCCTCTGGTCTATTTTTTACTAAAAAAAATCTAAGCGTAAAATCCTTTTCTTAAAACTTCTTATGATAAGATTTTGACACAGAAGCTCTTATCAATAGATAAGAATTGCATTTCTCAAATCAATAACCAGAACCCTCTGGTCCGATAGTGAGGACCAACCAGAGCTCCTCTGGTTCCTCATAAGAATGAAAATTCTGTTCCAAAATACTTTTAACCAAAATTAATGACCAAAGGCCATATTTCCCCGTAACCATAACATTAATACTATTATTTCTAATAAGAACAACACCTCTAAATTCTCAAATCACAAAGAAGTGAGAACTTCAATTTGTTGTAATCTTTATAAGATATAATAGCAATAGTTATACCATGCACACACAACGACCATCCTTATTACATCCAAAATTCCCCTTAATAGCAACAGTTATATCCATCATACACACAAAGACCATCCTTATTTCCCCTGATATTCATATGAACTATTTCATCCAAAGACGGGCTGCAGTCATTTCTGTCAGAGTGAACCTCATTCATAGTTTTAACCAATCATGACCTCAAAACAGGTTTATATTCAAACCTACCAAACCACAAGAATAATCTGTTCTATATATGATTTCTCAAATCATCTAATTTCATAAAAATTGAAATACCCAAAATCATACAAATACAAAAATGAATCTTCAAGATGAAGATCAAGAATATGAGTAGAGAGAATTTTCACCAACAATCTTCTTTGATTTCTTGAGATAGAATATTACAGCACTAATCAGATTAATTGCAGAAGTTAATGACAATTACAAGTCTGATAACTATTTATACTAAGGAAAGCATTAAACTTAACTATTACAAAGCATAATAAAAGAGATTTTGAATACAATCTTTAACGCACATACTTGAACCCAACATTCTCCCCCTTTGGGTTCAAGTTCGAATTCTCATAAATCTTGTATTTCTGAGTCCCAGAAGTTTCTCCAGCCTTCTCAGTGCATTCCAATATTGTATTTTCTCGTCAAGTAGATTCAGGGCATTGATCAACAAATATCTATCCTTTGAACTCATCCTCTCCGACTCTGCAGCTTTATCACTATTAACTCTCCTTGTATCCAGTGCCCATCTCACCATTCGAATAGTTTCATCAGAGAATTTGTTCATCTCACTAAACCTCATAAACTTCTTTATCCGACCCGCAACATCGTATATCACCCCAAACTCCGGTTGTTCAAGAATCATGTAGAGCGGATAAGCTACAATGTCTTCCAGCTTTTGATCAGGTCTCTTCAAATTGATGATTCTCTAATTATCTTCAAGTCCCATTTGGACATCAATGACCATAGAAACTTTGGCGTGACTGCGCATAAATCTTTTGATTTCACTAAGGGCAATAAGAGCTCCATCTTTTTTGTTTGTCATGTTCCAGATTTCATGGTATATATACTCCAGGTCTTCTAAATACAAGTTTGAGAAGTCAGCTTCACTAAATATCCAGACCTTACAATCTTGTCGTGTCACAGTGAATACTGGATACCAGACTCTAAGAAGTCTTTGAGCATCAATTTTGTAATTGACACAACTCGATGTTTGGTCCTTACTTCACTGATAGGGAGACGCTTGGCTTTGAGGAAGTGCTTGTATTCCAAACGATATTCTTCGGTTTCCTTGTGGATACCAAGAATGTTATCAACACTTAGAACTTTGCGATGCCGGAGGAAGATGCCAAAATAGATGTCTTCAAGATAAGGCTCTCTGATTCTACCACTGTCATAGCCTGGAACATTAGCTCGAATTACAAATGGCACATAATTCCTCGTAAAAATGTCGGTCGGATCAATTGGCTCTCTAGGAGTATTGGAAGCACCAGCTTTAACTGTAGTGAAGGGTTCCGGCAATGTCTGACGATCACCTTGAAATGGGAATATTGGGTCTTCATCATTGATGTCAGCTTCAAAGTCAAAATATAACCCAGACGATTCGTCAATATTATCTATATCGTCTCCGAAATCCTGTTCTCCACCCAGCTCTGTAGCAAAAACATCATTAAATCCAACATTGGCCGACAACTCCAGTAACAACCTTGTTCCTACTGTGGAGTCCGCCGGCTTTTCAACCGTTGGCTCGATCACTGGACTTGTCTCCAATACATCATCTTCTTCCACAACTATTGCCTCAATAATTCTTTCTCTTGTTGATTTCGGGGCAGAACCATCAACATTAGCGTCTTGAGTAGATGGCTCTCTTTCAACACTCAGAGCACGAGTAGACGACTCAGCCACCCTTTGTCTTTTCCTCTCCCCCTCATGATGATCAGGATCTTCCGGGTCATCATGCCTTCGTTTGAGTGAGGTGGCCTGAGCTCGACAGATCTCTTCTAGGATAGATACCCATTCAGATTGGGCATCAATTGAGCTTTTAAGAACTTGGGTGTTTGATGTGATTAACTTACTAACTTTGGTGAAGCTAGAAGCAACCACATCCTGAAAGGCCAAAAACTCTGAGGCTCGAACAGTGGGGTTTTCATCAATTTGTTGTCTCAAGAGCCCAACCAAATCAGCATCTTCTGCATCAGGATTTTGGGATGACATCAGCTTAGCATATAACAAAGATTTAAGTTCGTGCTCCTTCCCTTTCAATGTTGGCATAGTGATAGTACTGGTAGGACTTCTGACCGGTCCTTATGGGAGGTCAATTGACACCACTCTGGTAGTTCTGGCTAGTTCACTAAGAACTGCAATAGGAGCAACAGATGCTTGAGACTCTTATGTACCTAAGTGTATCGGCTCTAGACTTGAGGTGCACATAATCGAAGTCGTAGGCTGGGGCAGCGGCCTATTTGTTTCAATATCTACATTCTCCAAGTGAGAAGTAGATAACGTATGTGCTAAGTCCCCGTGTTGAAATGAAATAGCTGGTTGTTGAGAACCAGTTGAGTGGTCGGGTTCAGTGTGCAAGTGCATAGCTGGGCTAGCTATGTCTTCTTCAATACCAACATTCAACGGATGAATGTCGATAGTAGATGTGGGTGCCCGGCTATGTGTTTCAGCTAGGAAAGGAGCATGATCTTGATTTTGTGCTCCATTCTCACACTCACCATATTTTTCTACTTCCCTTTCACTCAACCTCTCAGTATTTTCAACTTCAGCTCCCTTATTTCCTCCTTCTACTAGAATATTAGACAAGTCTTCCAGCATTCAATCATGATCATCTGGTCTGCCTCCAAAATCATCAACATTAAATGATAGAGAATGCAGACTTGGACAAGTCTGTGGATCATCAAACTCTGGAAAAATCTCATCAATATTATCAACCACTGCTCCTATTTGAATATTCTGTGAAGGAATCGGTTGAGCATGGTTGTCAGCATCACCATCATCATTGTCATTGTCATCATCATCACCTAGAGCTGCCTGATTGTCGGATACTGTATCTTTCGAACTTGATTAAGTCAAGAAAGTACTATCAGATGAAGTATTGTGCTGATCAGAGGCTCCCCGCTCTTGTTCACCCCTCTCAATTACATTTTCCCTCATCTCACTGCCCTGTTCAGGTAACCCGTGTTCCTGAACGCTCTCACCTACAGCTAAACCCTCTCTCTCAGTTGAGGCATGGGGTGATCCCGGTGTAAGTTCAACCGATTCTGGCTGAACTATAGGATCTATCACTCGTCTATAATCTATAACGCACTAAGCCCTCTGATCAGCGAAGGCAAATAGCTCGGGTAGAATCTCCATGATTGAATCCAGATCTTCAACCTCGGTATGTTGCCGAATTCTAGACATGACAAACGTCGACCCCATTTCACTGTTTGCTCTGGTCGGGATGCCTTCATTTGAGTTCATCATTCCTTTTATGAACAGTTGTAGAAATCATTGAAAAGGCACAAACTTTCTGGCTTTTGACGGAAATCCCTTAGCATTAACAAGCTCGACCAGTTCATTCCATATGATGAGGGCATAATCATATTTGCGCGTAAAGACTATCCCATGGAAGAACTTCAGGAATGAAATACTGCACCTGTCGATTCCCGCAGTTTTTGAAGCCAGACATCTGTTGAGGATTGAAAAAAGTAGATGCCAGATCAACGGTAGGAAACGCCATTTGAATTGAGACGGGTTAGTCAACTCTTGCGAGTATCCTAACCGTTTGATGTCACGGTAGAGTTGGTCGTATGTTACAAGAGTTTCAACCCTATGGAGCCCGGTCCAGGAAGACGTAGTATTCTTCTAAGTCACTTTAATGTCAATCGGGTGACAAACTCATCTATGCTTCCTTCGAAATAATGGTTTCTCTGTCTTTGGCCAATCTGAGGGTACTCCAGAACTGCTGTAAATACACCATAGGAACTGGTGTGTGAGCAGAAAGGGAGTAAGAAATTGGGTGTCCGTGCATGATTTTTGGGATAATTTGGTATTTGGTAGGTATATCAAAGCTGAATGAATGGTTGTTAGGTTTTATTTCTAGATATTGGCATTGTAGGAATAAGGCTTCGTCAGGTATCGGTTGGTTAAATGGCTGAGGAGGGTTAGGTATGATGTCAGACCTGACAGAAGAAATGTGAGATTCCCCGTCAGACTGATGTTGATTATCCACCATTTACCTATAAAATATCTAAAAATATTAGATCCCCAATACAACGCTAATTTTAAAAAAATTGAAAAGAAATTGAAAACTTAAAAAAAAATTCAAATCTAAAAAAAATAACATAAAATTTTTTTTAACTAAAAAAAAATATCTAAACAAAAAGAAACTAAAACTAAAAAAAAATTAACAAAAATTACAAAAAAAAATTTAAAAGAAAATTTACCTAAACAAAATTCWAAAAAAAAATAATCCTCAAAAAAAATTTAAGACAAAAAAAAGTTAAAAAAAACTAAAGAAAAATTCTAAAAAAAATTAAAAATCAACGGGATTCAATATCCGGTCAAAACAAAAAGTAAAAAAAAATTCTAAGACTCAAAAACTAAACCGGACAATATCAACCGGATTAAGGTTGATCGGAGTAAAATCCGGTCACCTTCTTCGGTGAGAAATCCGGTCAAAACACGAAAACCCTAAATCGACCAAAACAATAACACTCAACCAAATCTAAAACTAATACAGAAAAAACAAAAAGAAATTAATCTCTTAAACCAATTTATAAAAATCGATTATATAGGATTTAACAGATTTTAAATTTCAATCGATTTACAGTCCAAAGAATTGATTAATTCAGATTCAACTATTATTATTTTCACTTAGTAATAGTCCAATAAGTCGACATAGTCCAAGAGTATGAAGGCAAGGAATGATATTCGAGTTTAAATGAAACAAATGTAAACCTTTGAAGTAGAATAGAGAAGAAACAGATTGATGTTCGATGTTCTTGAGCGATTTAACAGAAATTAAGCAGAGACGAAGGTTGAACAGTGACAATCGATTTAGAATAAACGTAAAAAGTGAAAAGTAAAAAAAATCGAGTATATATAGTCAAAGTCAAAAACCATTCAGATTCTAAACCGCTCAAAGCTTATCCGGATTAGGATAAATCGGACAAGAGGTGTCCGATTTAGAGAATGTGAGACATCTAAGTGATAATCCGGACAATAAATCGCTCAAGGCATAGGCGATTTAGAAGAACACCGGTCAAGAGTCATCAAATTTAAGAATAAACCGCTCAAGAGTCAATCGATTTAGGAATAAATTGCACAGAGAAGGAACTAAATTGCTCAACAAAAGAGTTAAATCGCTCAACAAATAAGCGATTTAAAGACTTGAAAAGCACAAAGAAAATAAGCGATTTAGCAATCCACTCAAATCAACCAAGCAATTTAGAAATCCGCTCAACTCCTTGTAAACATATCTAACCTTATCCGGATAAGAATTTATCATATAGCCTTTTGTCCGGATTAGTCTAAGTCGGACACTACATTGTCCGGATTTGCAATAAATCGGACAAGTGTTATCCGAATTAGTCTAAATCGGCCAAACACTAATATTTTTAAACTCTACATCTTTCAAAAAATTAGATAAAGTTTAAATACTTGTAAGAAAATTTTAAACTGTTAGTCCAAAACAGATAAGTCACTCCCCCTCAAAATATGATCAGATAAACAAAATATAGATAAAGATCCACACTCCCCCTCAAATATAGATTCCCACGATCAAGAAATTTAAAATCAGATAGAAAAATTGAAACACTGACTTGTATTTAAAAAAATACAGATATTTGACCAAATGAATTTGAATTAAATAAAATTCAATAAATTAATTGTTTTTATTAAAAATTCAAAATTTCAAATTAAGCATACCTAACTTGGATACAAGAAAGCTAAAACGTTTCTCATCTAAAGCTTTTGAAAATAAGTCAGCTAATTGACATTGTGTATTTACAAAATACAGTTCGGTAGTTCCTTTTCCTACATGATCTTTAATGAAATGATACCGGATATCTATATGTTTGGTCTTTGTGTGTTGAACATGTCACACCCCGCTGAAGCGGAAACACGAGATGTAACAGGTAAGCGAGTCACAACAACAGTTAATAAACAACACCATTCAAGTTTTACTAAAAGAAATAAAGTGTAACACCCATAACCAAATTGGGATAAAATACTTCTTTTTACAAAATCTTCAATTGCAAACTTAATCGGTCTTGTCACAAGTATGCTCCCAAAATACTTCATTTCTTACTTATTACCTGAAAAGCATGGAAAATAAAACAACGTTAACTACAAAGAGTTGGTGAGCTCACGGGTTTTCACATGCACAAAATATTACAATGCAGAAATCATTTATTTGCAAACTTATACGTAAACTTTTGCACTTAATAAATGTAAATCTACCACGATGCTTAACTTGAGATGCTACAGAGTCTTACCTGACCAATGTGCCCCATTATTTTACGAACGACCATAAGTAGCCCGTACACTTACTTAGGTCCCACAGTTCGTAGTAGTACTAATTCAGCGGTAGTCCAAATTCCACATGATTAGACTAAGAAAACATAAGTAATATGCACCCCTTTCTGAGTGGGACTGTCAACACAATAGCGGCTATCCACAATACCACTGCCCGGGGACGTGTCCTAGTTAACAAGTAGCGTTTACGGATGAGGACTTTATTTGGAAACATACTCCCAAGCACATCAATTTAGCATTTATTTCATAGTGCAAAAACAGTCAWTATTTCATGACATAATAAACTTGACTAAACAGTTCTTTAGTCYGATRGTTTCAAACAAAGCTTGACTAAACAGTTCTTTAGTCCAATGGTTAAATAAATAAACAGTATTGTTTTCTTAATCTCATGCTTTTCCCCCAGTTAAATAACAAAAAACATTATAATGTGGGGCCGTGAAAACTTACTGGTTTGATGATGAATATCCAAGATGATGAGTTTGAAGCGCTCAACGTCCGCCCTAACCTTCCTAAACAGACCAACATCCAGAATTTAGATCACCTATGAGGTCTTGACAAAGATAAAGTTAAGTTGTATCTTATGTAATGCCATCGGGTTGTTATAAATTAAAGTTGATATTTTATTATTTAATCTAAAAATAGCCCAAAAATTTTATATATTAAAAGGAATCAAAATCCTTTACTCAAAAGCTGATTTTTGGATAGATTATAAATTATGTTCCAGGTATTTTTGGGTTTCACAAATCACTATAAATAGGAGCCTTTCAAAAGTCATTTTATGTCGAACTTTTCACATCATCCAAAATAATGAGATTAGCAGACTTTTTCCAAATATCAAGAAATTTGAGTGGGTTTAAGTCACTCATTATTACCCTACAACCTTGAGTTACACAGCCCCCAAAAGAGATTGCACACTCTTCGAGTGTCAGTCATTTGGGGTCTAAGCTCATCATTTTCCAAGAATCTTAACTCTATTTTCAAACTAACAAACACGGTTAGCCTCCAGATAATATTTCCCGATTCCATTAAATTTTGAAGATGACAAAGTCGATTTGAGATGCATGCAAGATTCTTCAAAACATATCTCCCCTCTTTAATTATTTTTGAAGACATTTTCTTGTCTTTGATGAATAATCTCCCCTCTTTAATTCTCCAGAAATTTAGCTACAAGATCAAGAAGTGGGAGTAGGAAGATGAAAACTTTTGTTATTCTATAAAAGTAAAATAACTAGTATCATACCTTTTTCTTAAAATCTTGAATATTCTTCAAGATTGACAGAATTTCCTGAAGGCTTGCTTGAAGGAATCG
>NW_020201540.1:51732-54342 GCF_001531365.2 Cynara cardunculus var. scolymus
GAGCATTTCTAAAATATTTGGCATTACACAAGTTAACTTCATCAGTTACCAGCCGAGGCGTGATCTTCGGAACTAAACTTGGGAGCTAAGCCAAATGAACTCTAATCATCATGACTAGATCCTAATAAAATATAATTCTAAATATAGGATCTATAATAAGGTGCTAACCTGAAGCTTCGAAATGACAGGATGTCATAGTCTCCCCATGCCAGAAAAATTTCGTCCCGAAATTTATTCGTCAAATCCAGATCATGACTCATTTGAGAACAAGTGGGGATACTTGCTTTTCATGAAATCTTCTCTTTCCCACATGTACTCCGGTCCATGCCTCGAAGTCCAATGAACTTTTACAATTGGGATTTTGCTACGCCTCAATTGCTTGACTTTATGGTCGAGGATTTCGATCGGCTCTTCAATGAAGCGTAGCCGTTCGTTAATTTGAATGTCTTCCAAAGGTAGAACCAATGATTCGTCGGCTAAAAATTTCTTAAGGATTGATATGTGAAATGTATCATGGATGGCACTAAGCTCTTGGGGCAAGCTTAGTTTTTATGCAACCGGTCCTATTCTTTCCAGTATTTCAAATGGACCAACATACCTTGGGCTAAAATTTTCTTTTCTTTCCGAAACGCACCACTCCTTTCCATGGAGATACTTTTCAAAGAACTTTATCACCCACTTGAAATTCCAATGGTTTCCTTCGGTTATCAGCGTAGCTCTTCTGAAGATCTCTTGCAGCTTTAAGTCTTTCTTGGATGATCGAGATTTTGTCGGTTATCTCCTGGATAATGTCAAGCCGAGTCAGCTGTCTATCACCAATTTCCAACCAGCTGAGTGGGGATCTACATTTACGCCTATACAAGGCTTCGTATGGTGCGCACTGGATACTGGTGTGATAGCCATTATTGTAAGAAAATTCAACCAATGGTAGATGAGTATCTCAACTGCCTCCAAAGTCTATCACACAGGCTCGTAACATATCCTCTAGTGTTTGGATAGTCCTTTCCGTTTGCCCATCCGTTTGAGAAGGATAGGAAGTGCTTAAATCCAACCTCGTGCCTAGTACCTTTTGAACTGATCGCCACAATCGTGAAGTAAAACGGCTATCTCTGTTTGAGATGATAGAAATAGGTACTCCATGACGCGATACAATTTCATTGATATATAACTGTGCAAGCCTTTCCGTACTAAAGTCTTATCAAACAGGTAAAAAGTGCACGGATTTCGTAAGTCGATCCACTATGACCCAAATTGAGTCATGTCCTCTCCTAGTTCTAGGTAACTTCGTAACAAAATCCATTGATATCTGATCCCACTTCCATTGGGGAATCTCTGGTTGCTGAAGAAGACCAGACGGTTTCTGATGTTCAGCTTTTATCCTTGCCGTAATTATGCGAAAACAAAAAGAAGGCCCGTTTCTCTTATTCGTATTAACAGCTACTATAGGAGGAATGTTTTTATGCGGTGCTAACGGATGGAAGGGCAGAGTCCTTTGATGTCCCCCCCAGTCAAGAATTGGGGCCTCGCAATCACTATTTTATCTCATGCCTTTCTTCGTTCATGGTTCGGCGCAGGTTAAACACCGGCTTACGTGCAAAGCAACGTCCTTCTTCATTCCTGGCCACCAGTAATATTCTCTTAGCTCTTTGTACATCTTATCGGTTCTTGGGTGAATTGAATATCTTGAGCGATGTGTTTCCTCCAAAATTGTTGACCGGAGGCTGTCGTCCTTTGGTATCCAAACTTTATTTTTTGAAGTAACGCACCCCATCTGCTCGAGTTTTGAATTCCTTCTCTAGGTGGTGCAGGGTCTCGTTCTTCAAATTCTCCGATTTCATCGCCTCTTCTTGAGCTTCAAGAATTTGCGTTTTTAGGTTCATTTGAACCAGCATCCCCATGGCTTGTACCCTTGACGGTTTCACCCTTTCTTTCTGGTTTAAGGCGTCTGCTACCACATTAGCTTCCCCCGTATGGTACTTTATTTCACAATCATAGTCATTGAGAAGTTCGACCCATCTCCGTTGCCTCATGTTCAACATCTTTTGATCTAGGATATGTTGAAGACTTTTGTGATCAGTGAAGATGGTACATTTGGTGCCGTAAAGATAGTGCCTCCAAATCTTAAGTGTAAATACTACTGCCCCAATTCAAGGTCATGAGTAGTATAATTCTTCTCGTGCACTTTGAGTTGCCTTGACGCATATGCAATGACCTTATCTTTTTGCATTAGCACGCATCCTAAGCCTTGATGTGATGCATCACAATAGACCACAAAGTTTTCCGAGCCCTCTGGTAGGGATAAGATAGGTGCATTCCATAGCCTCTGCTTAAGAGTCTCAAACGCTCCTTCCTGTTTCTCTCCCCAAACAAACTTCTTGTCTTTCTGGGTTAAAGCAGTGAGTGGTTGTGCGATTTTTGAAAAGTTCGCGATGAATCGCCGATAATAGCCTGCCAAACCAAGGAATTGACGAATTTCTGTCGGGGTTCTTGGGGCTTCCCATTTCTTAATGGCCTCAACCTTTGCAGGATCTACCTGAATCCCTTTTTCATTAACCACATGACCAAGAAATTGTACTTCACGAATCCAGAATTCGCATTTGGAGAATTTTG
>NW_020201540.1:54567-57242 GCF_001531365.2 Cynara cardunculus var. scolymus
GATCAATTTTGGAAAAGTATACCGCACCTTGGAGTTGATCAAACAGATCATCGATTCTAGGAAGAGGGTATCTATTCTTGATGGTCAACTTATTAAGTTCCMTRTRATCAATGCACATTCGCATTGACCCATCTTTCTTTTTAACGAATAGAATCGGTGCACCCCATGGTGAGAAACTTGGCCTTATAAATCCTTTATCTAATAACTGATGGAGTTGATTTGACATTTCTTGCATTTCTGATGGTGCCAAACGATATGGTGCCTTTGCCACTGGGGCAGCTCAAGGGATTAAGTCCATACCGAATTCGACTTGTCTTGGCGGGGGTAATCCTGGTAAATCCTCGGGAAATACATCATGAAACTCCTGAACTACAGGGAAATCGTCAATACCTTTTTCTTTGACTTTCTTATCAATAACATGTGCCAAAAATGCAAAATCCGTTTTGGCTAAACTTAGAGTGCAATCCATGATTATGTCTCTAGCCTTAATTTCTTGGCCATTGGCAAACTCAATTACGTAAACTTCTTCCAACCTCTGGGGCTTTAAGTTAATCCTCGGCTTAAAATGTAGTGATACAAAACTTCTATCTGCCCGTGAATCAAATAAAACCGATGCAAATTCATTATTCAAGAGAAACATACCTGAAACCACATTGGGATCATACCTAACTTCTTTGGCTCCAATCTCAAATACTCTGCCCCGTGCCTGACTTTCTGGGTTTCCTTGACTAGTTGGTCGGGCTTGGTTTGCATTTGCTCTTTGTTTTCTCTTTGGGCATACATTCCTCATATGATCTGGGCTCCCACAATCGAAACATAATCGTCTTCGGCAATCCTTTGCTGTATGACCCCCTAGGTGGCATCTTTGACAAATGAAGCAATTCCCCCGGTGCGGATATTTGCATCTATTGCACTTAGTCTTGCTTCCTTGATTTACCACTTGAGTCTATGCCCCAAAATTTCCTACCACTCTCCTATTCTTGTCAAATTTTCCCTAGATCTTCGATTCCCATGCTCCTCCATTTTTCTCTTTCCCTTGGCGAATTCTCCGGGTCGAACCGCATTATTCGTGAACTTGGTAGCAATATCTATTGCATCCTTAAGGGTTTTTGGGTTGGCCGAGGTGATGTTTCCTCAGATTTCTGAAGACAATCCCCAAATATACCTCTCAATGCGAACTTCCTCCGGTGTCACTAGATGTGGTACTAGATTCGCTAACTTGTGGAATCGGGCCGTATAAGCAGCTATATTTTCCCCTTTCACTTCATGATTCCATAACTCCATTTCTAACTTTTGGAGTTCACTTCTTGGGCAGTATTCATCCTTGAGTAGTTTCTTAAATTCTTCCTAAGAAAGCTGGTTAGCCGCTTCCCTACCCCTAGTTTGTACCAATGTATTCCACCAGGTAAGTGCCCTTCCTTGTGACAAACATGCCGCATATTCTACTTTATTCCCTTCAGTACATTTACTAATGTGAAGAACAGATTCCATGCTCTCGAGCCATGATAGTAATCCTACTGCTCCTTTGGTTCCATAGAATTCTTTAGGGTTGCAAGATCTAAAAGATTTATAAGTGCATTCCCTAGCCGCCTTCGGCTTTGGATTGTTTGGTTGATTAGCATTCATGCCAGCAGCCACTTGACTAACTATGTTGGGGATTGCGTCCAGAAGTTGCTCTGACACGAGTCGTGCAACCTCAGGGTTTTCTCTTCTTGGCGGCATCTTCTAAGGCCTAAGTCAGAAAGGAATTCGTCATTTTTATTGCAATAACAAGGATGATAACCTCCAGTCATTTAAATGATGCCAAGAATGTTCATTGTACAGAAAACATTTAAGCATTTAAATGACCAACAGAATAATCCTATATTTATCATAGCTTGATGTAATTAAGCATTTCTCAAAATGTTAACATGCATTCATAGATGATTGTGGCTACAAAAACAGGTCCTTGAGTTTCTATGTAAAGAGTGGATATCCTATCGCTAGTCAATATTTCTAGAATATTAACCAGCCTATCAGCATTCCTAACATCAACATCAACATTCCACTCAGCACCAAACACTTGTACAACCTTCTAATCTCTCGCCTCGCTGCAATGATAGCTTCCGTGTTTCTCATCATTCGTTGATGGTGTGCTTCCATCACATCGGATAGGTTGTTCAGAATATGGTGATGATACCCCAGCCAGGTCTGGTGAGTTTGAGTATCTGATGCAATTCTCTGTACCCACTCTCGTTCAGCCGGGTTCATGCCTGGGCGTAGGATGCAGGTACTCCGGTCACTACTTGAGATATCCTATTCCCCTACTGTGGTCGCGATGACTCTCCTCTTACTCTAGAGGGATTCTCAAAAGTCACTCGCAGAGGTAATGGAATACTCTTCCTAGGCGTGACTCTAGTCCTTGGGCCGTGAAAGGCTTGAGGTGGAAGATTAAGTACTGGCTCCGATGGGGGTAGTATAGATGCTAGTGATGAAGCAGGTGTCTCGTTGGTTGCTGTGTCCCCCTGCTCGTACGGATTGTTAGCTCCATTATTCCTATCTTGTAAAAGTATAGAAAAAGTATATTGTAAGACTTGACAGAAGGTTAACTCCACAAAAGACAACAAAGGACTAGCGACAGAAGCCGTATGATCGAGCAAGTGAAGAGTGGCAGAACCTCTGATGTGTCTCACAGA
>NW_020201541.1:0-26702 GCF_001531365.2 Cynara cardunculus var. scolymus
TTTTATCACATCTTGTAATTCTTTCAATTAAGTCATTTCTTGCATTTAAATTTCCAATTTTACTTTTTCATACTTAAGGGGAGATTGTTAGCTCTCATTTCATTTAATGTAAAAGTATGGAAAAAGTAAATACTGCAAGTGTTGACAGAAGAGGTTCTACCATAGAAGACCACAGAGGACCAACAACAGAAGATGTTCAAATCACACAAGTGAAGGGTGACAGAACCTCTGCTGTCTATCACAGAGGTTCTGGAAACTGGTCCTCTGTAATCAAAGCGTACAAGTCTAAGATGACAGAACCTTTGTTGTCTATCACAGAGGTTCTGGAAGATGATCCTCTGGAATCAAGTGCTCTCAAGTCACATCCAGCAGAGCCTTTGGGATGGCTCACAGAGGGTCTGCAGTTTTATCTTCTATGAAGAACTTCTTTACTGTTTTACTTAGGTTAGTTAGCTGCTCGTGCTTATCACGTGACTATGTTTGTAATCTGTTTTATTCGAATGACTTAGATCAATTTGTACGTCTAGGTCATGTCAGAAAAGCCCTTAGGAACGAGTATAAATAGCATCTTAAGCCTTTGTAATTTAGTGTGCTTCCATATTGTATTGTTAACATTTTCAATCAATTGAAAATCATTTGAAGCTACTCTCTCATTGTTCATCATTCATCAACTGTGTTCTTCATTGATTGTTTACTCTGTTTGTTCTTATTGTTTCCGCTGCATTGTTAATGTTTAAAGATCATCCAGAGTATTTGATTAATATCCAAAACTGAGTTAATCGATCCTAACACTTTGCATTAAATGCAATTGCATGCAATGTAGTAGGGTTTGAACATGTGTCAAGTCTGTAGAGAAAGACTTGTCCTTTGCTACAGTGAATAGTACAAAAGCCTATTCTTGAGTAAACATCCTTTCATAAAGTTGGTGGATAGCAGAGTCAATGAATCGGCTCTGTACCGTACTATACTTTAGAAAGGGTATGGGTTTATCCTTTGTGTGCATAAGGACAAGACAAAAGGAATCATGCTCAACAAGCTTCTTTTGATTGCTAAATGCTGGAATAACCTGAAGGTCTCTTCAGCATTCGCTGAGGCTTGGGCAGTCTTCACACATGTGTAAATCAGGTTGTAATCACTAAATACCGCTTCAAGTCATGTACTCGCTAGTTTCTTATCTTTAGTTTCAGTCTTCAACTTTCGTTGAAGGTTCTTTGAAGTGATTTTTGTCTTCTTGAAGTATCGTTGTTGCTGATAGATTTACATTACATTTTCTCAGCGATCACTGAACAAACTCAGTGATGATCGCTGGAACTGAAAGACAGAAACATAAATACTTCGTACAAGGTAAAAGGGATTATCATCAATGTGATGACCTGAATTTCAGACAACATCGGTTGAGGTAACTTTATGTGGTTATTTTGTGAAATATGTGATAACATGCATGTTATTTAAATAAATGCATGGATTATGTGCATATGTGCAAAAATGTGATGTTATGCATATATATAAGAAAATGATAAAATATGTGTGGGCGCATATGTGATAATATGTTTATGTGAAACTATTATTAATATAGGTGAAACATGACCTTCATGGTTAAGAAAGGTTTGGTTTTTAATTTATTAAAGCCATTGCCCTACAAAAGTTTTATATAATAAATCCTCACCACCTTGATTATTAAGCATATAAAAAGAAGATAAAAGATAAGGCTTTATCTTATCTTACTTCTGAAAGATTTTTGAGAGAAAAAGTGTGTGAGTGTGGCAGTGAAGACTGTTCTTGAGAAGAATATTTTCCTAAAAGCGATTTACAGAATCTGTGTACACATAAAGTGAGTTTTTATTACTAAATCATTTAAAATGATGTTATTTGAACTGCTGGGTTTTGATGTTTTGATTTTGGGAGAGGAATGGTAAAAAAAAATTTCTATCAATTTAAGATCAGTTCTATGAATCTGGGTATGAGAACTGTTTTGGAAAATAAAGAAGAATATTGCTTCTTTTAAAACAGTTATGGACGATATCCTGTTTTAAGTATTTAAATGAGATTTTTGAGTTTGGAAAGATATTGAAAGAACTGGTAGTTCTTGAGTTTCAAAGTTTTGAAAATAAAATTGTTTTGAAGGCATTATTGGTTAAAACTATAGAGGATATTCCTTCAAGACGATTGTGACTTCGGTCTGTCTTTGTTTGGGATTAATCTATAGATTTTAGTGGATAAAACTATGGAGGTTGTTTCATCAAGACAGTTGTGACTTCGGTCTGTCTTTGTTTGGAACAAATTTATAGATTTTGATGAGGATATAAGGGTGGCGTATCATGGAGAGGTATACCATGGGATAAGGGTGGCATATCAAGGAGAGGTGTACCTCCGATTATAAGGGTGGCATATCAAGGCGAGGTGTACCTTTGGATATAAGGGTGACATTTGTATGTGTGAATTATTATAGTTCTTTCTATTATATCTCTTAAGAGTGCAATAGATTTGAGTTCTTACTTCTTTGTGATTTGAGGACTCAAAGATGTTGCTCTTATTTGAAATGATAGTATTGATGTTATTGAGAAAGGGGAAACTTGGCTTATGGCCAATGGTTTTGGATAAACTCTTTTTTTGGAAAAGGGTTTGTTTTATGAGGAACGAGAGAGGCTCTAGGGGCTCTGGTTGGTCCTCACAATAGAACTAGAGCGTTCTGGAGAATGATTTGATATCGATGCAAGTCTTTTACAAAGCATTTATTTAAACCGGAGGCTCTATATCTATTAGATAGAAGCACTGTGTCAAAGTTATACTTTAAAAGATGTTCAAAAGATTTTATACGTGTTTTATTTAACTTAGAAACTATTCTTACAAGGAGAGACAAACCATAAGGGTTCTGGTTGGCCAACGCGTTAAACCTGAAGGCCTCTGGTTGGTCTTATGCCTTGAGCCAGAAGATCTGGCTAGTAGAACAAGAGGTCTGGTAAAACTAAAACATTTTTAATGAATGCTTTTATACATGGAAAAAAACTACTCTAACTATCTATGGTGTTTGACTATGAACACTCATGAGGATTTACTTGAATATATGTTCTGGTTGGTATAACCAGAAGCTCTGGTAAAGGAACCAAAAGAGCTCTAGTCCTGTTGTTTTATAAATATTGTCTATGTCTGGTCCTTGGAACCAGAGGACCGATGGACTAAAACAGATTATGGATTTACATTCCATTATGTGAAATAATCTATTTAGCTAATGTTTTGGTGATTTTCACCCAGCAATTAAATGGAAAAATGGATCTCACTAGACCTTCATGTCTAACCCTCATTTTGTGTTTCAAATATGTATTGCTGGAACAGCAGAATATAATGATAATAAAGGAAAATGGAAAATATGATTGTTTCCCCTATATGCATAGCTATATGAAGATCAATGGATATGTTTTGATGTTGAATGTTATGTAACATGTAGTACAAGAGCATGTATTTGAAATTTTTGGGTTGTGTATTTTGTAATATTGTTCTTGTACTTGGGACCTTTGTGGGATTAAACATGTATTCCCTGAATGAATTATAAGTTATATGCAATGTGAGTTATGGGGTGTTACAGAAGTGGTATTAGAGCCTGAGTTTAAGGGATTTAGGTATTCACATCATGATGCCTAGAATTAAACTGCTTTATTGCATATTAGGGATCCCAAACATAGTTAGCACCTTTGGAAATAAATATGATAATTTAAGAGATCAGTGTGTAAGGTATATTCAGATTACATCTGGCCAATGTAATTTTAAATCTACAGGTACATAACTGAACTTGGACACTTTATTATATTTAGGAATGTGAAAATGTGTTTATTAACATTGGAATTTGCAGATGACTAGTAGATCCAGAAGGTCTGAAAGGATCACCCATCCCAATCCTAATAATGAAAAGGATCCCGTGTTCTTGCTCCCATTGGTACATCCGAGGGTAGAGGCAGAGGCAGAGGCAGAGGGTAAACAAGAGGCATAAATAGCCAAACAAAAGCCCATACAAATCAAGGAGAATCTAATTCAGAAAATATAAATCAAGAACAGATGCCTCAGCCTGAGTATGTAACCAGAGACATGTTGGTAGAAGAGATGAAAAAGCTAAGGGAAACCTTCAATTCCATTATGGGGATACCTGCCAGAATCGAAACGGATAGAGTTGAAATTAATTCATCAGTCCCAGTTATCAACAATAGAGAAGGAGATATCAATATGTTCTTAACTTGTAAGCCACCAACCTTCTGTGGAGAAAGAGATCCCATCAAAGCCATGTGCTGGATCAAAGAGATAAAGTTTGTGATCAATACAATTAGATGTGCAGAAACAGATAAAGTCAGATTTGCCATCTTTGTGTTGAAGTCCAATGCATTGTTCTGGTGGGAAGTACAATCACTAGCCAGAACAAACGTATTGCAAACTTTAACATGGGCAGAATTTGATAACAGGTTCAAAGAGCAATTTTGTCCTAAAGTTGCCATAAGACAGATGGAAGAAGACTTTCTAAAGCTACAGGAAGGCATCGGATCTGTTCGAGAGTATACAGAGAAGTTCATTGAATACTCACGATTTGCTTAACATTATATCTCATCTGAATCAAGGAAGGTAGAGAGATACATTTGGGGATTGAAGCCATCCATCCGAGAGTTTGTAATAGCCATGAATCCTGCTACATTCTCTTTAACAATTGATGCAGCAGAAGTGACTGAGAGGAAGAAGAACTGCCAAGAGGAAGGAAAAGTGATTGAAAAGAGGAAATGGGAAGGGTCATCGATAGGATACCGAGGGCCAAAGTCTGTGAAATATGGCAACCCACCTGTTCAAATAATTAATAAAAAAGCTTGTTCATGATGTCATCAAATTCATCAAGGTGATTGCAAAACAGATCTGAGGAAATGCTATCAGTGTGGTGAAGCAGTTCATTTGTCAAGAAATTTCCCGATGACTAAGAGATGTTTCAATTGGAATTCACCAGATCATCTCATACCTAACTGCCCACAATTGAAAGCTCCACAACTAACCATGGGAAGTAATACCTCGAGTGCCCGTGGAAGATCAAGTATTGGTAGAGGGGGACCAAGTGGAGCGCGGGGTTGATCTTTTTAAATGACCAAACATGAAGCCGAAACTACACTAGATATAGTGACAGGTACAGTCCTTGTGAACTCTCTATATGCTAAAGTGTTACTTGACTCAGGTGCAAACTTCTCGTTTGTATCCCCATCATTTGCTCTATATGCTTGCATGAGTTCTGTGCCACTCGACGATAAATAAGAAGTTGATACTGCTAATGGTAAAATATTTATGGATTATGTGTTCAATAAGAGTGCTATTATGAATGAGGGATGTGAGTTACCAATCACACTATTTCCCATGCCCATGAAAAAGTTTGATATAGTAGTAGGGATGGATTGGTTGGCGGAAAATCAGGCCAGTATTGTTTGTGATAAAAAGATGATCATAATAATCTTGCCTGACAGAGGGTCAGTTGTTATTTACGGTGATCCTCAGAATCATCATATCAGTCTGTTAACTGTGTTAAAAGCCTGAAAATGTTTTCAAAAGAAAGGTAGGGGGTATATAGTTTATGCAATTGATGCGAATAAAGAAAAGGAAAGCAAGAATTGATTCCGATTGTCAGTGAGTATCCTGAAGTCTTTCTAGAGGACTTATCCAGATTACCACCAGACAGAGTTATTGAATTTGGGATTGATTTGATAACCGGAGCAACACCAGTAGCTAAAGCACCATACCGATTAGCTTCATATGAACTAAAAGAATTTTCTACATAATTAAATGATTTGATTCATCAAGGATTCATCAGACCTAGTACTTCACCATGGGGAGCTCCAGTTCTTTTTGTGAAAAAGAAATACAGGTCCCTGCGCATGTGTACCGATTACTGGGAACTGAACAAGTTGACAATAAAGAATAAATATCCATTGCCAAGAATTGATGACTTGTTCGATCAACTAGTGGGAGCTAGTTACTTTTCAAAAATTGATTTACGATCAGGTTATCATCAGCTTAAAGTTAAAGAGGAAGATATTGCCAAAACAGCTTTTCGAACCAGGTACGGACACCATGAATTCCTAGTTATGTCATTCGGCTTAACTAATGCACCAGCAACTTTTATAGATTTAGTGAATCAAGTATGCAGATAATATCTTGATAAATTCGTTATTGTATTTATTGATGATATTCTCATATACTCTAAAACCAAAGAAGAGCATGTAGAACACCTTCGTTTGATGCTCGTGCTCTTGAAAAGAAAAAAGTTTTACGCAAAGTTGTCAAGATGTGAATTCTTGTTAAAGGAAGTTCAATTCCTTGGGCATGTTATATCAGAAGCAGGGCTAAAAGTGGATCCTGCAAAGCTATATGAAGATCAATGGATATGTTTTGATGTTGAATGTTATGTAACATGTAGTATAAGAGCATGTAATTGGAATTTTTGGGTTGTGTATTTTGTAATATAGTTCTTGTACTTTGGACCTTTGTGGGATTAAACATGTATTCCCTGAATGAATTATATGTTATATACAATGTGAGTTATGGGGTGTTACAATCAAATTACTGAGAGAGAGGATCAACATTCTCCCCCATTTGATGATAACAAGACAACATAAAAAAAGATGTCTGATCAAATAACAGTTAGGAAAAGTTACATATAAAGTACATGTCCCTTTTAACTGTTTTGGGATCTTTATCAGTGAGTCAGTCTTTACTTAGAAAATTGTCATAAGTCTAAGAATAGTTAAAAAAAAAGGTAAACTGAAACTAAAAGTATATTCACTGACTTGTAGATTGTCAATGAATGTAAGAGTGTCACTATAACTCATAGACTTGTGTCCCTATTACTCTTTTCAGGGATCTTTTTTAGTGATGCATGATAATACTTATATTAAATTCAAAGGAAATATTACAAGTGTTTCAGTACATGTCTAGACTTACAGAATATAAGAATAATCACTGAAAGTAGACATAGTAAATAGTTTACTCAGTGCATGGACAAATTACAAAGGAAAGAAACTAGTCTAAGTCGCTCAGATTAATGTAACCTGGTACATTTTCACCAAGCTCCTTTCGATGTAGAAACTCGCTTATTATCTTTCGGTCCATCATTACACATCTTAAGTCATCGTTTAGCAAGAACCTGAGATATACGAGGTGTTCCATAAGACATAGATGTATGTCAGACATTTTCTGAAATCTTACTTCATCGTCATAGTCAAGGAATATAAGTCCTAATTCAGGTTTGAAGTGCAGAGTGTTGGGTACATAATGTCATCCCTTCGCTGGCAATGAAGGATTCAGCATAGAGATGTCTGTATTCTCCGAAACCTTCAGGACTTCATCTAAGGAAAACATTGTTTCATGTTCGTTCCTTAGGGATGGTCCATCATGAAGGCTTGAAAGTCTTTTCTTTCTTCCTTCTTTTTTCAGCGTTGGCACTTCAGAGAATGCGACATATCTGAACACCTTCTTGATCAACTTGTTGATGATGTCTTCGATAATCGTCTTATATATTGACTTTGAGCATTGAATGGCTTGTCGGATCTCCAGCCATTCACTATAGCCATATTTGCCTAAATAGGAGGGCCACTCGGTTACGGCCTCGAGATTGTCCCTGGTGATTAGCATGGAGAGCAGCATCCCACTGTCTTTTGGTCATCCGCTAATGCTGACGCTCTTGATTGGGTGAGGGTTGATTCTCTTATTGATACTTGCTTCTCTCCAGTGCTTGTCCTGCTCAACCAGCTTCAGATTTTTCTCGTGTTCAGCTTCTGCAAGTGATATGAGCTTAGCTTGGGCCTAGACAACAGTCACCTTCATTTTGGACTTTCTCTTGGGAAGAACTTTTTCAGCTAGAGACTTGGCCAGCTTTAAGCTGTCCTCAGTCTGCTTCTTTTGGATTGCCAGTTCTTCTTTAGCTCTTAAGGCCTCGAGTCTTTCAGCTTCTGTCAGGAAGTCGAACTGACCACCAATAGAGGTACGAAGAGGAATTTTTACTCTACTCTGGTCGAGTGACTCCTTGAGTTGAGTCAGCTGCTGGTCGGTGGGAGTGCTAGGGGTAGGGTTCTCAGGGACCCATTCCAGCTGACCGTATGTAGTAGAAGGTATCTCGAGTTGATACAAGGAGGTGATGACTACCTGAGAAGATGAGTCTTCAAACAAGGATTGGGTAGTTTGGAATAATACCTTTAAGTTCCTTTCTTCTGCGACGCCTTTCCCTTTCGACTTAGGGCCCTGGTTCTTTTCAGGTGTTGGCTCTTCATCCCTTTGTTCCCCCTGGGATGCGAAATCCCTAAGGGCAACTCCTTTGGTGGCAGTGGTAGGACGCTGGTACTGGATGGTGAAGTCGTCTTTATCGTCATCATCATCGTCGTCATCCAGGTCGTTGCCGGAGTCAGGGAGATCAGGAGAGTCACTTTCCTCATTATCATCTTCATCTTCCACATCACCAGCAATAGGTGCAGAGGTTGTGGGAAGGTCATCATCACGAGATTCAACTCGGATGGCATCAACGTCCTCAGCTATAGCAGCTTCACTGCACGTTGGTATATCGCAGACAACCTCAACTTTAGCATCAGGAGCTTCAGCTTCATTCGTTGTTGAAGCAACGTTTTCAACAGGAGCGTCAGTAGATGGTCCAGCAGCGTTGGACCTCATCTCTCCCTTTCTGGCGATTGCTTGAGAGCATAAGGCAAAGAGTTGGTCAACATTGTGGATTTAAAGGACCATCACATCTTCTAGCCGCATCAGAGCACTGGCTAGCCTGATAGTTGCCTCACGCGCTTCATTTAGCTGGGCGTAGTCATCAACAGAGAAAGACAGAGTAGGCGCTAGTACTGGTCGATTGAGGGCGGCCAGAACTTGTTGAAGTAGTTCCGCTTGATGAAGAGAGTGAGCCAATGCGTCATCATCCCTGCTTGTGAGAGTAGTTATGGCTTCAGCATTTGCTCGTACAACCTCTTGAAGAGAGAAGATTTGGCTCTTTACGTCTTGCACTTCAGCCTTGACAGCTAAGAAGTCTGCAACAACATCTTCTTTTCGAGGCATATCCTTATGGACCTCGTCCATCTTGATTAGGACAGTCTGGACGGCTGGGAGGATTATCTTGATATCCATTGCCATGTCGTACTCCTATTCATTCATAGCCTGAGCTTTAGACGGACTTGAAAAATAGTGTGAATGAGCAAAAAGAAGCTCTTGGTTAGAACAAATGAAGGGGTAGGAGTGCGGAGTACCTGAGGGGCCTTCAGCGTTATCTGAACGATTAACGCTGGTATGCTCCATGGTACACTCATAAAGATGAGCACCAGTTTACTAGGGAGTCTCGAGAGGAGCTACCTCAGGTCCAGTGGTGAGTATCTCATCATTAGTGAGGATTGGTACTGATGAATCATGGACACGTGTAGCAACCAAGGATGGAGGAGAAGAGAAGATGGCGTCACAAATTTTCTTAGACCTACATTCACCATAAAGTGACCCTTGCGGTGATAGTTGTAGCAGATCGCTAAAGCCTTGTCTATATTATCAAACTTTGGCATTTCCTTGATGGTCAGCGAAGGGGATCTGTGGAAATTACTTTTCTTGGTGAATCTTCTAAAACATTTAGTAAATAGCGCCAGTGATTCATCAAATTCTGTGAGATCAGATTCTAATAAATCCTCAGAGTTAGTAGAATCTAACTCAGTGATAACAACAGGAGGAAGAGAAGAAAAATATGGGAGTTTAGCTAAAGCATCTTCAGAGATTAGAGTTAATGGAGAGCTCTTCATTTCTCTGTAATCCTTGATTAGATTCCTTTTCAGCTGTCGAGACTGCTCATGATTAAGCAATATCCCATAAAGAGTGCTAAGAGAGAGAGGAGATGTCATTGGACATCTTGAGACACATGGAATAAGTATCCCAAGACTCAGTCAAACATTATAGAAACTTCGTTAAAGTTTCAGAATTAGATTATTCCGTGTCTGTAGTCCTTAAATCTATAAGAAGATAATTAAAATGTTGATGTACTTCAGACAATGTTTCAGTCTTTCCACAAAGAAAGTTTTCGTATTGTCTTACTACATTATTCTTCCTCGATTCTTGAACCTGAGAGGTTCCTTCATATTGAACACATAAAGTGTCCCACATGGCTTTCGAGGTTCTAAGTTTCATAACAGAATGATAAACCTCATGAGGAAGAGACATAGGTATTATAGACCTAGCACGAGTGTCTATAGCTATCTTCTTTTTGTCTTCATTGCTCCATTGATGAGGGAGCTATGGAATATGTCGTTCAGGAATCGTGGCACTCGTAGCTGTTTCAGGAACAACCGAAGAAATAGCATATGGAACATCAGGTCCATTTTCTATATAGTGTGAAATTTCAGGATCCACACCTTCCAGAAAGAGGGACATCCGATTTTTCCAAACACTAAAGTTGTCTCGGATAAAACGGGGTGATTTGGCATGAGAGCCATTATCTTGAAAGTGTGTGTTTAAAAAGTTTTGTAAAGCCATTAGAAAGCAGTAAGATTATCTAGAGAAAAAGATAATATAATGCAGAAAAACAACTAAACGACAAGGATAGAGAATACATTACTCTATTACCACTTGTTGGTCCTGTTAGAGGCTACAAGATGTGTATAACAATTTATAGAATGGGGGGATGAATACAAACATAGTAAACTTTTGAAATTTAAAATATATATTGATAAAGAAAGATCAATACAGATTTTACAAGATTGTTTGCGGAAAGATAAAGTAAATATAACCTATCTAATCAATCTAAGTTAGACACTAGTTCTTAGCAAAGAGAAATGATTTGCTGTAAGAGACTTATAAGGAAGTTAGTTCTTTCTGGGTAAGAACTATTTAGAATACTAAAAAGGGATTCTAACTTGATTTTGAAGATAAGCATATTGTGTTCTTAGATGTGTGTTCTTTTACTTATGAACGTAAGTTAGGGCGCAAGAGTAAGTATTAGAGTATCTCTGGATGGAGATAGAACACATCTATTTATACCCATTGCATTAAATGCACATTTAATGCAACGTAGTAGGGTTTGAACACGTGTCAAGTCTTTAGAGAAAGACTTGTCCTTTGCTACAGTGAATAGTACAAAAGCCTATTCATGAGCAGACATTCTTTCATAAAGTTGGTGGGTAGTAGAGTCAACTAATCGGCTCTGTACCGTACTATACTTTAGAAAGGGTCTGGGTTTGTCCTTTGTGTGTATAAGAACAAGACAAAAGCTATCATGCTCAACAAGCTTCTTTTGATCGTTGAATGCTAGAATAACGTGAAGGTCTCTTCAGCATTCGTTGAGGCTTGGGCAGTCTTCACACATGTGTAGACCAGATTGTAATCACTGAATACCACTTCAAATCACGTTTTTGCCAGTCTTTAATCTTCAGTTTCAGTCTTCGACTTTCGCTGGAAGGTTCTTTGGTATGAGTTTTGTTTTCTTGAAGTATCATTATCGTTGATAGATTTACATTACATGTTCTCAGTTATCACTAAACAGATTCACTGATGATCGCTGGAACTAAAAGACAGAAACATAAATACGGCGTACAAAGTAAAAGGGATTATCTTCAAATCACTGAGAGAGAGGATCAACAAGAGATGACGTTTTCTCTGACCTCTCAGCTGTCAAAGCTGACGTCAATGATGTGAAGGAACGACTTCTTGTGGTGCAAGCCAATGTACGTACCAACCCTGACGCTATCTCTGCTCTCAATAGAAAAGATGATAAAGCGAATGCTCAGCTTGCCAAGCATGGTGAGTTGTTGCAGCAGATATTGGAACATCTTCAATGTCCAATACCAGTTCCTATACCCTCTTTCACAGCAATGGATCGCCTATCACTGGATCAGACTCTCGAAGTCAGTCTTCTTCAAGCTAGATCGCCGACCATGCTTGAACAACGAATGGACATAATAGCACTGAGTTGGCTGCTGTTGCTTCTGTGCCTACCACACTAGTTGAAGTTGATGCTCAAAGAGCTGAACCTAATGAAGCTAAGGTTGTCGATGATGCCATCACTACCCATGAATCTGAAGCTAAGGTTGTTGATGATACAGTCAGAACTGATGCTGAAGCTCATGACGAAGACCTTCCTATCACCCCTGCAGCTGATGTTGGTAATGAGGAAGATGAAGATGAAGAAGATGACGATGAAGATGACGATGACTCTCCATCCCTTCCTGACGCTGGAAAAGATATTAGTGGTGATGATGATAAAGATGACGATGACTTCATAATTCAGTACCACAAGCCTGTCAGTGCTCTGAAATGAGTCTCTCTCAGGGATTGTTCATCCCGGGGGAGAAAGAGAAAGAGACTTCCTCAAAGAACCAGAACATGTCCTCAAAAGACAAAGGTATTGCTGAAGAAGGAAATCTCAAAGTTCTCTTTAAACCTGTCGTATCTCAAGATACTGAACCTCCAGGTTTGCAATAGGCACTTCCTTATGTCAACTCTCCTCTTTAAACCCTTCTACAACCTGTGGTCGTCTAGAGTAATGGGTACCTGAAAACCCAACTTCTAGTGTTCCTAGCGACCAACAGATGACTCGGCTTAAGGAATCACTCGACCAAACTAGAGTAAAAATTTCTCTTCGAACCTTTAGTTGTGGTGAGTTTGACTTCCTTACTAAAACTGAAAGACTCGAAGCACTCAAGGCTGAGGAAGAACTCAGAATTCAATGACAACAAACTGAGGACAACCTAAAGCTAGCCAAGTCTCTTGCTACTTAAGCTCTTCCAAAAAAATCGTCTAAAAAGATGGTGAACGCTATCAAGGCCCATGTTAAGTTGATTTCAATTGCAAAAGTTGAACGTGAAAAGCCAATAAAGTGGAACGACCGAGACAAGAAATGGAGTGAAGATCATCCTAATAAGAGAATAATCCTTACCGCATCTTCTACGTCACAATCAAATGGACAAATGAAAGATGGTGGACTTCTCATCTCCGTGCTCATCACTAGAGACAACCTTGAAGTTATTACTGGGTATCCTTCCTACCTTGGACAATATGACTACAATGAATGGCCGGAAATTTGCCAAGCCATTCAACGTTCAAAGTCAAGACACAAGCCAATAATTGAAGACACCCTCAGCGGGCTGATCAAGAAGATGTCCAAATTTGTTGATGTACCTTCAAAGCCGATATTGAAGAAAGGTGGAAGAAGAAACCTTCAGATCCTAACGATGAACCAACTCTGATGAATGAACATGAAACCAAGTTCTCCCTGGAGGAAGTCCTGAAGGATTCGAAGAAGCCAGACATCTCTATGTTGAACCTCTCTTTGTCAGCAAAGGGTCCTTAGATACCCAACACTGTGCATATAAATTCTGAGTTCGGATTTATATTCCTTGACTATGAAGGCGAACACGGCTTTCAGAGAGTGTCTGAGTTTGGTCTTTGTCCTATAGAAGATCTTGATTATCTAAGATATTGGTTGGACAATGATCTTTATGGTGAAATGATAGACCGCAGGATAAGAAAAGATATTCTACGTCGAAAGATGCTTGGAGAAGAAGTACCTGGTTAC
Organism: Cynara cardunculus var. scolymus; assembly: GCF_001531365.2. Classification (NCBI taxonomy): domain Eukaryota; kingdom Viridiplantae; phylum Streptophyta; class Magnoliopsida; order Asterales; family Asteraceae; genus Cynara; species Cynara cardunculus. The sequence goes on from NW_020201541.1 coordinate 13,550, forward strand.
ATCGACCTCAGCGACTTAGATTAGTTAAAAATTTCTCTCTTGTAATTTTTATCTTTCATTGTAAGTCTTATTTCTCTATGTCTTTTCTTTCTATGTACAACTTATGTGTAATAAGTCTAGAATGTACTAACTATAACACTTGTAATTCTTCTTTGATTAATATAAGTATTTCATCAGTATCACTGAAAAGGATCCCTGAAAAGAGAAATAGGGACACATGTCTTTGAGTTCCAGTATGCTCCTACAGTCACTGACAATCTTTAGTCAGTGAACATGTTTTTAGTATCAGTTTCCCTTTTTTTACTTTTTCTTAAACTTGTAACTTAAGAAAACTTATATAGTAAAAATTGCATCACTGAAAAAAGATCCCAAAATAGTTGAAAGAGACATGTAATTTATACGTAACTTTTCCTTACTATTAAACCTTGAGACAATTTTCTTTATGTGGCTTTGTGATCATCAAATAGGGGGAGATTGTTTATCCTCTCTCTCATTGATTCGATGATAATCCCTTTTTCCTTTTGAAGTATTATGTTTCTGTCTTTTCAGTTCCAGCGATCATTACTGAGTCTGTTCAGTGATCGCTGAAACATGCATTGTAATCCTACAACGACAACGATACTTCAAGAAGACAAAACTCACACCCAAGAACCTTCAGTGAATGTCGAAGACTGAAACTGAAGATTAGTGACTGGCGCGTTCATGATCTGAAGCGGTATTCAATGATTACAACCTAGTCAACATACGTATGAAGATTGCACAAGCCTTAGCGAATGCTGAAGAGACCTCCAGCGTTATTCCAGCATTCAGCGATCAAATGAAGCTTTCCATGCACGATTGTTTTTGTCTTGTCCTTACACACACAATGGAAAAACCCATACCCTTTCAAGAGTATAGTACTGCACGGAGCCGACTAGTCGACTCTAGTGCCCACCAACTCCATGAAAGAATGCCTGCTCATGAATAAACAATAGTACTATTCACTGTTGCAAAGGATAATCTTTCCTCTAAAATCTTGACATGTGTTTTAACCTATCTGATTTGCATTCAATGCAATGGGTATAAATATATAAGTGCTCTACTCATGCACTACATCTACAACACATAAAAGAACACATACGCTTATCTTCAAGCAAGTTAGAACTTCTCTCTAATTCTAAAGTTCTTACCCGAGAAGAACATCTTTCTGTCTTTATCTTATTCGGCAAATTTCTTGTTAGAATCCAAGCGCTTACCACTACGCCAAAAGCAATTGATGGTGGAGAAGGCGCAACTTATTTCCTTATAGCATAGTCGCCAGCGCCACGTTTTGATTTAGGAAAATGCTAGTCATAACCCAACAATCCCCCCAGCATATGCCAGCACTAACAAGATCTTCGCTAGAAGTCAATGGCTGCACAGCATGCCTTTGGCATTACTATGCACTCCATGGGTTTCGAACCCATGACCTGCTTTGATACCACATGTTAGGATCCAAGCGCTTACCACTACCAAAAGCAATTGCTGGTCGAGAAGGCGCAACTTATTTTCTTATAGCGTACGAGCCAGCGCCACGTTTCGATTTAGGAAAATGTTGGTCAATGACCCAACATTTCTTATATTTGCTAAGTATATTTGTGTGTAATCTTAAATTGTTTTAGATAGGTTATCTTTACCTTTTCTATTTCCAAAAACCATCTGTAAAAATCTGTATTGATCCTTCTATATCAATATATATTTTTAAATCTGAAAGTTTTTTGTGTTTGTATTCATCCCCCCCCCCTTCTACAAATTGTTCCTCTAAACTCCTGTAGACCCGACTGGGACCAACACCTACCATTATTTGATTGTATTGTAATCGTCATGTAATGGTAGATAATTTTATGAAGTTGTGGTATAAAGAGAAGTATATTCTAGATCTTTGTATTACATTAGATCACACTTGACTATACTTGAATGTAATTTTCTCTCTACACAATCTTTCTCTCTCTCAAGCTTGTAGCTACTTTGAAGATTAATGACATATGACTTCTCTGATCCAATCTACTATTCTTGATTAGTTTCACATTGCTTCTATATTGTTCTTTTGTGACTTACATCAATTTTTATATCATTGGTAATAACAATTGTGTTTAGAGTTACTAATCACAGATCTTGATTATTGAAAAATCAAACTGCTCTAATATTAAGTGTTGGTCCGAAAAGTTATTATTATGGCAATAATCTGTTGAAGATAGGGTTGATTACAATTTTCTTCTAAGGGGTCGTTTACCAAACACTTACCCGGTAAGCGTTTACCGATAAAATTTAACACTGTTGTTTACTTACCCGGTAAGCTTTTAGTCCATCAAAACGATATCGTATGCAACAATTCACCCGGTAAGCGTTTACCGTGGTAAGACTCATCACCCTCACTTACCGGGTAAGACATTTGGTCCTTATCTTGCTCTTACCGCGTAAGATTCTTAGCCCTTACGATATTCATTCAGAAAGGTAATATGACTTGGTGTTCACTTACCCAAATAAGCGTCTGGTAAATGGCCTCAAAGTTTTAATTATTTAAAAAACCTTTACAAGAACAGAAGTTTTTGTAGAACTGGATATGAAACCAACTGATAGTAACAACCTAAACAGCTTACACACACCGAAATACAACCAAGGTACATGGGGTTTTTTACCTTTCTCTAATTATGCCCTTGAAATAAGTATGGTAATTTTTTAGGATGTTCTTTTAGTGTATCTTGGGTTCATGATGGAAATAATCCAACAAAATACCAAACTTACAGAAATAACACAACGTTTTGTTTCTTTTAGAATCAAACCACCAAATTAGCATTTAGCATGTAACGGTGCATACAGGGGCTTATTTGCAAAAAACAATTGTTTGACCGATGTGACCTGATGTGACCGGTCCCTAAGCCGACTTTGACCACCCTTACTCACCGGCCAATGCGTGGTGCGTAAGGGGCCCACACCACTCAAATTTATTTATTTATTTTCAATTTTTTGCTTATTTCTAATACAACACTATTCAATTTTGTCTTTTTCCTCTTCAATCCCATTATATAAACAATTCAAATTTTCTATTACCGACACAAAACCATCACTTTCATCTTCACTACCTTAATACAATCTCCATTACCAAATTGAAAAAAAAAATTATATCAAGAACCTTTATAGAATCTCCATTACCAAATTGAAAAAAAAAATTTATATCAAGAACCTTTATAGAATCTCCATTACCAAATTGAATATTTAGATACCTCTTTCACCCTCGTCGATCAAAACTTGATCGTCTTTATCATTGTAAGTTTACGTCTATTAATTTTAATATAATCTCATTTTTACAACAAATTTTTATATGTTGTTTTTGTAACCTCTTTATCTTATATCTATCAGCGGATTATTATGAAACATTTGTTAATATAAAATCAGGTATTGAAATTTCAAAAACAATTTTAAGGGCATTACGGAGGTCGGAAAACAAATTAGAAATGCTTAGAATTTCATGCTTCGGTCATTGGTTCTATATTCGGTCAACACATCAAGATTTAATGCTCATGCATTTGATATTACAAATGCAGGTGCAACCACTAGAGCAGGACCGTAAAGAGGCATTGTATAATGTCGGAGGACGTCTTTTACATTTCAGACAAGAAGAATTTTGTCTCGTTACTGCTACGAATTTTTGACCAAACAAGCCTTCATTACCAAAGATAATAGAATCGTCCTTTAGAACTCGGGTTTTAGACCTTGATGAAAATCCTCCGGTATGCAGGAGTGATCTTACCTCAGTTTTTGAGCAACAAAAATTCAAAACAATAATAGACATTGATGTAGTATGCCTATGTCTTTTGCTTCTAGTGTCCATTAGATTTATCGATCGACAAATGAACCATATAGTTTCTGATGACTATTTACGGTTAGTCAAAAATTTGGGTACATGGAACATGTATTTTTTAAAATATGGTAAATTTAATTCGTTGTGTTCTATAGTTTTATTTTGTACATTGTAGTACTGATCTATAATACTTGTATGACACAATAATCCATGGGATAATAATTTTGGGAGTCCCTATACTCTCAACTTAATGATGCATTACCAAAACGTGAGTCACCTGAATGCAAATGCAGATAACATTATCTATATTCGTGTTTGCATTCAAGGTAACTTTTAATTAATTGTTTAATAATAGTAAATAACAAAGTTGTACTTGAATTAAATTTTTTACTAACTATAAAATAACAAAAATGTAGACATGAATATTGGAAGCATTTCCACATGCTTCATTTCTTATGGTTTACAGACCGACGGAGTCATCCCTAGGGCATGTGCCTGGCAACGCAAGAAACAATTATTGTGACATGATTGTCTTAGGTACATACATGTAGATGATATCGAGGATGTGAGTTTGACCAACTTATCTCGCATAGTTTACTTTATTAACTGTAACTAAATACATAAATGAATATTTTATTTAGGAGGGCTTGCTCCTACGTTCTACGTTTACACCTACTGATATGGAGCTACAGTGTCCATGGTGGAGGTCAAGCTGTCGTTTTTTTCAGAGTTTTATAAAGAAACAGACCGGTACATCGAGTTCTTCAATGTTACAGTCGCCTGATGATTTGACATAATATATTGAACAATTGAATTGTAATATTCAGGAAACTATTGAACTTGTTCACAACGGGGTCGTCGATCCAATGGTTGCTCAAATGCACATTAAAAACCTACTACAGCAAATTCAGTGCTCAAATGATGCCATGAAGATATATATTTTTAATTTTTAATCATATATTATTCAACATGATTTAAATAATCAATAGTTTTAGGAGCCTGAAAATAATCAAGAGTTTCAGCATCCTGGACACTTTCAACAATTTCAAAAGCATAAAAGTATTCAAGAGTTTCAGCAGCCTCGACAATCTCAACATTTTCAGCAGCCTGAAAAGTCTCAACATTTAAAAACAACCTGAAAACAATCAAGGTTTCAACATGAAAATAATCTTATTTACGTAATTACAATCCCTTGAGATGATGACTTTGGTCCAAATTTTGACTCCCAAAATTTTGACTATTGTTATCAACCGAATTTTAATTTCGAACCAAATTATGTTGATAACACTGCAATGTCTTTGATACCGAAGTAGACCCCACCGTTGCGCAAAAACGCATCAGACACCCGGGTCCGATTGTGAGATCTCTGTGTAGATCCCAGATTCAAGTCTATAACATGTAGTTCAACACATGGTCAAGAATACAGGTTGATTCAAGTATGTCAACATGTATATTGATGAATGTCAAAGTATATGTTTTTGAAGATGCTCTCTCAATGATCTCTCACGAATACAAAATGTGCTAAATGTTTTCTACTGCTTTGTTAGCCATCTAAACTACCAACAGCCACCTATTTATACTTACAATACAAAGAACAAAATAAACTACAAAGCATGTTAAAACACATTTAGCACAAGGACTTGAATACAACATTTTAGATCCAACAATCTTCCCCCTTTGGATTCAAGTCCAAAAGCAACAAATTCTTCCAATCTTTAAGCTTTAGCTTTAAAAGCAACGATCTTCAGAATTTATTCAGAAAACTTGATTTTCAAATTTTATCTTTTAAAACTTTAGCAATCTCTCCTTGAGAAAACTTTTTCTAAACTCGACTTTTAGACAATCTTCAAAACTTCTTCAGAACTTCTACAATCTCCTCAGACTATGACAAATTTCTTTAAAGCACAAATTTGAACAATCTTAAACAATCTCCAACAATCTCAAACAATCTCCTCCAAATATTAATCATCTTCAAAAGTTTACCAGCTTCCCCTAGACTTGATAAAATTTTCTTTTCAACTTTCAAGCAATCTCGCCTTTTATAACAATATAGAGTTAATCTTCACATTCACTCCCCCTTAATCACAGCAATACAATAATCTTCAACAATCGACAATAATCTTCAGAATTTTCTTTACTCCCTCTAGAATCAACGCTTTTCATCCATTTTGTATCAACTTCCCCAATCTTCTGAAATGACTCATTCATTTTATAACTACTCTCCCTTATGATGTGAATGAGGAGCATTGACATCATACTTCGAAATGAATGATTCAAGAAATTTTGCCGTTAATTCATATAAATTCTATCTTTTTCATTTAAATATCAGCACACAAACCCTTTTGTATTTAAGCTCACTCAGATATGGTTGTCCTCTTGGGTAGGTTTGTCGGTTCTGACATTCCATAGAAGTACTTCTGTGAAGCACTCAGTCTCTCCTAAAAACTTACAGTATGCTCAGTTGATCACAATGATTGATCAAAAGTAGTATTACATTTAAAGCACAATGATCAGATAAAAAATTGATCAAGATATTTGGCTTTTAAGCACAATCAATGAAGGAGTGATACGCAAAATTAGATTATTCGGTATGTGAGAGAAATGAATAAAGATCTGTAAGTACAAGTTTACATATTCTGATTTTCAAAGAACTAATGAATGTGTATCAATCAAAGTACAAAAAATCAGAAAACAAACTTTGATTACTAACGAGCGTATTATCACCGAAAATGATTTTCATTTTAAGAGACGTGATAATAACAATTTGAAGAATAGCCGAAACAGGTATTAGAATCGGTTAAGTTGTATCCGATATAGTCCCTTATCCGCTCAAGCTGTATTTGATATAGTTTCTAGTCCGCACAAGTTGTATGCAATGAACTCCCTAAATCGCTCAAGCTATGTGAGGAGTACTCTCTAATCCGTTCAAGCTTTGTGCGAGATACTCTCTAATCCAGCTGAGTTATGTCCGATAAACAACCTAAATTGGTCATCTAGTCAAGCAGCTTGTGCGATTTACATAACAACATGTCAAATAATCACCAAGTAATCTATGTACCAAGCGATTTATGAATCAACAAACAAACAATGCCAAGCGATTTATGCAATCTAGTTACAAGCTAATCAACAATACCAAGCGATTTAACAAGAAAGGATACCAACCAACATTCATAATCCGATCAAAATCAACAAACAAACACAAAAACTAAAAAAAAATTCAAACAAAAAATGGATCAAAATCTAAAAAATTTAAAAACTTTTTCAAGAACACCAAAAAATTTAAAAACACTAAATTCATCAGATTTTGAAAATAGATGATCAAATCACGAGAATTTGTGAATAACAAAGATTCACAATGAAATTACAAACAAGTTGATCAAAGATTTAACACAAAAACACACTATTTTCACAAATTTTTAGATCAAATTCTTAAGAAAAGAAGAACACTTATAAAGAATAAGATGAACAGAAGTTAAAATTCCAGAAAGTTTCTTCAAAAAGTTGTGATTTCTTCACGTGATTTCACTGCATTCCAGCTCTGATACCAATTGTAGTTCCCTGATAATCAATCTTCAAGATAATACTCATCTATGGAAGATTCAAGTATGAACATTAAGAACATTCAAGATGAAGTTTGAGAGAGAAAGTCAAATCTCACAATATGGTCAAACTCTTAGTTACTTAATCAGATTTAACGATAAAAGAATCCTTCCTAATTACAAAGAACATACCCTTTATATAGGGTAAAAAAAACTAGAAAAGTCAAAGTCAAACTATCTATGAAAAGTCAAACACGATGACTTTAATACAATTATAGACAATTTTAACTTTCAAGACAAATACAATTTTACACTGAATTTCAATCCTAACACTATCAATTTTGCATCCTAAAAAATCCCTATCTGAATAACATATTAGGTCAAGACCTGAACCCTTAGGGTACTAGAGACCCAAGTTAGGAGTTCCTTTGAGGTATCTGAAGATGCGTTTTACAGCAATCAGATGGGATTCCTTAGGTTCAGATTTATATCATGCACAAAGACAAATAGAGTACATGATATCTGGATGACTTACTGTGAGATACAGCAGAGAGCCAATCATTCCTCTATAAATAGTAATGTTTACAGGCTTTCTATTTGGATTCTTGTTTAGAGAGAGAGAGAGAGGAGGAGGAGCCATCGGAGTTTTCATAGATGAGTTGTTGGATAGATCAAACTTTTTCAGCATATCGCTAACATACTTACTTTGGCTGATAAAGATACCTTTATCTGATTGCTTGGTCTGGAGACCTAGAAAATAGGTTAGTTCTCCCATCATACTCATCAGATATTATTTCTTCATGCAATCAGCGAACCAAAAACACAAAGAGGGATTAATGGAACCAAATATAACATCATCGACATAAATTTGGACTAGAATGATATGACCTTTAACTTTCCTAAGAAATAAGGTCTGGTCAATCTTTCCACGAACAAATTTCTCAGAGATGAGAAATGAGGAGAGGGTATCATACCATGCACGAGGGGCCTATTTTAACCCGTAGAGAGCTTTATCCAATCGATAAAAATGATTCAGATACTTAGGGTCAAGAAACCCTGGAGTTTGTTCAACATAAACTTTCTCTTGGAGTTTTCCATTAAGGAAAGCATTATTTACATCCATTTGAAACACTTTAAAGTCTCTATGGGTAGCAAAGGCTAGAAAGTGTCGAATAGCTTCGAGTCTAGCCACTAGTTCAAAGGTTTCATCATAATCGATTCCTCCTTCTTGTCTATAACCCTGACCAACAAGGTGAGCCTTGTTACGGGTTACCACACCTTGTTCATCTAACTTATTGCGATAAACCCATTTGGTGCCTATCACAGTTTTGTCAAATGGACGTGGGACAACGTACCAGACTTTGTTCCTATCAAACTCAATGAGCTCCTCTTGTATGGCAAAGACCCAACTACGGTCTGGGATAGCCTTATTGATTTTCTTAGGTTCAACTAGAGAATGGAAGTTGACAAATAGATAGATATTACCTAGAACAAGTCGTATCTGAATACCTGCTAAGAAGATTATGCTTCAGTCCTTCAACATATGCAACATGTTTGAAAGTAGTTGCGTTGTTGTTTAATACACCAAAACTGTTGGTATATCCTTTTCCGTTTCCTTCAAAGGTTACGGAAGGGCCTCTTTCATCCTTGTAGTTAATGAGCAGGGATTTATCTCCAGTCATATGTCTTGAGCATACACTATCGAGATACCAAATTCCTTTGACTTCCTGGACATGGAAACGGATTAAGATTGCTTTGGTACCCATTTCTCTTTGGGTCCAGCTGTGTTAGAGGCAACATCCATTGAAACTAAAGACTCAGAGTCAGCAAAAGTCTTCACTGAGCCTGAAGAAGAGGCTTCAGTGGTATTAGGAACAACAACCCCTGACGTTGAAGACTTCGAGTCAATAGGCATCTTCACTGAGCCTGAGGAAGAGGCTTTAGTGGGTTTCTTCACTTTAGTTTTTTTTACAACTTTAGTGGCAGATTTTACCTTGGTTGATTTCTCAACCTTGGCTACTTTCTTTCCCTTGGCTGGAGGACCAGCCTTGGTGGCAAAAGGACACTTGCTGGCAATATGTGTAGTTTCACCATAGTGTCTACACTTTCTATAGCTGAAACCAGCTTTAGGGCCAGGAAGTACCAAAGGAACAGAAGAAGGACAAGCTCCAATGATTCATTTCTCATTTGTTCTAGGAGGAACAATTGAGGATTTTGAGTCCTTAGGTGAAACATTCACCTTGAGCTTTGACTTAGATTTCTAAGAAGATTCAGATATCTTGATCCCATATGAAGAAGAAGGTGCACAGGCTGAAGGAATAGATCTTGAATGTGACTTGTCAGCCTTCTTGGGAAGAGGTGCTTTGACAATGGATTTACCTTTATCTTTGCAACCTGAACTCCAAGGAGTTTCTTGAAGATGACTCTCAGTGATAGAATACTGAGAGAAAAAAGTTTCAGGAATAGAAGAGATGAAGGTGCCAAACTTTAGCATCGACCTGTCAGTGACACTTTTCCTGATCATAGGAGAAGCCTAAACCAGTCTTAATCTTGGCGAAAATCTGAGCATTGATGATCTTAGAGACTTTGATAAAGGATTTGCACCACCCTTTAATGGTAGCCTTTTCAGCCTTGAGTTCAGCAATAGCTTGCTCACCCTCAGCTATAGGATGTTCACGCTCAATAGTGATGGTCTGGTTTACAATGACCTGATCCTTAATATCTTCCTCGATCTTAGTCAGCTCTTTGATATTAGAATGACAAATCTTCAACTATTCTTGAAGATCAAGATTAAGCATTTTTGCTTTGGATTTGTCTTTTAGGGTATTGTAAAGATCAACCATCAATGTATCTAACGCTGATAGGCTATCAGGGGCAGAAGAAGAAGAAGAAGAGGGTTCATTTAGAGAACATACCTGAGCAAGAGAGGATGATGAGGGATCACTGGAGGTTGATGTCTCAGAAGTTTTTCCTTGACATCCTTGGCCATTAGACATAGATAGTCGTAACTTCCTCATTTGAGAATGATTCGTCAGAAGAATCAGCCCAGTCATGTTCTTTAGCGACAAGACCTTTTCCCTTTCGCTGAGAACTCTTCATCTTCTTATACTTCTCCATCAGCTTTAGATATTTATCTTTGGACCTGGAGGAGGATGGGGTTTTTGAATATGGTGTCACAGTCTTCTTTAACCTGCATTCACTCGCAAAGTGACCTTTGTGCTGACAGTTGTAGCAGATCGCTAAAGCCTTGTCAATAGGATTTGACTTTGGCTTGCCCGAGATGGTTAGCGAAGGAGATCTGCAGAAGTTGCTTTTTTAGCATACCTTCTAAATGACTTGGTTAGAAGGGCCAGTGACTCATCAAATTCTGCAAGGTCAGAATCTGACAAGTCCTCAAAGTTAGTGGGATCTAACTCCGTCAAAGAAACAGAAAAAGCAAGGGAATAGAAGAAGATGGGAAATCAGTTGAAGAATCCTCAGAGGTCAAAACTAAAGGAGATCTTTTCATTTCTCTGGAATCTTTGATGTGATTCCTCTTTAGTTGATGAGACTGATCATGATTAAGTAGTATCCCAGAAAGAGAACTAAGAGAGAGGGAGGAGATATCATTGGACATTTTGAGACATATAGAATATGTATCCCAAGATTCTGACAAACATTACAGAAACTTCGTCAAAGTTTCAGAATTGGAATATTCTCTGGCAACAGTCCTCAAGTCGATAAGAAGACAATTAAATCATTGATGTACTTAGATAATGTATCATTCTTTCCATAGAGAAAGCTTTTGTATTGTCTTACTAGATTAATTTTCCTCGACTCTTGTACTCAAAAAGTACCTTCATATTGAACACAAAGAGTGTCCCACATGGATTTCGAGGTTCTAAGCTTCATAACAGAATGATAAACCTCGTCAGGAAGAGACATGGCTATTATAGATGTCACATGAGTATCTATAGCCATTTTCTTCCTGTCTTCATCACTCCATTAATGAGGGAGCTTTGGAATTTGACGTTCAGGAATCACGATAGACTAGCTGTTTCAGGAACAGCCGGAGATGTAGCATATGGAACATAAGGTCCATTATCTATATAGTGTGGAATCTCAGGATCCATACCCTACAAGAAGAGTGACATCCAATTTTTCCAGAGACTGGAGTTGTCTCTTATAAATTGGGGAGGTTTGGCAAGAGAGCCATTGTCATGAAAGTTTGTGTTGGTATTTTGTAAAGCAGTAAATTATCTAAAGAGAAAGAAGAGATAATAAAATGCAGATAAACAACTAAACAAGACGAGAAAAAAACACTTCTCTGATACCATTTGTTGGTCCCAGCCAGATCTACAAGAGTTTAGAGGCGTATAGTTTGTAGAAGGGGGACGAATACAAACAGAAACTTTCACTTTTAAAAATATATGTTGATATAGAAGGATCAATATAGATTTTTACAGATTGTTTACAGAAATATAAAAGGTAAAGATATCCTATCTAAAACAATCTAGAATTACACACAAATACACTTAGCAAATATAAGAAATTTGGTAAATATGATAAAGACAAAAAAGTGTTCTTCTTGGGTAAGAACTTTAGAATTAGAGAGAAATTCTAACTTCCTTAAAGATAAGCATATGTGTTATGTTGTAGTAGTGTTGTAATTCATGAGTGAGAAGAGCACTCAGCTATTTATACCCATTGCATTAAATGCAATTCAGAGGGGTTAGAACACTCATCAAGCTGTTAGAGGAACGCTTGTCCTTTGCAACAGTGAATAGTACTATTGTCTATTCATGAGCAGACATCCTTTCATGGAGTTGATGGGTACTAGAGTCGACTAGTCGGCTTCGTGCAAGTACTATACTCTTGAAATGGTATGGGTTGTCCTTTGTGTGTGGAAGGACAAGACAAAAACAATCGTGTATGGAAAGCTTCATTTTGATGGCTAAATGTTGGAATATTGTTGGAGGTCTCTTTAGTATTCACTGAGGCTTGTGCAGTCTTCACATGTATGTTGACCAGGATGTAATCACTAAATACCGCTTCAGATCACTAAGCACCAGTCATTATTCTTCAGTTTCAGTCTTCAACATTCACTAAAGGTTCTTGGGTGAGTTTTTATCTTCTTAAAGTATCGTTGTCGCTATAGGATTACAATACATGTTTCAACGATCACTGAACAGACTCAGTGATGATTGTTGGAACTGAAAAGATATAAACATAATAATTCAAAAGGTAAAAGAGATTATCATAAAATCAATGAGAGAGAGGATCAACAGTTTATCGTTCATGTTCATTCATTTGTTTGGTTATGTTAAACGAATGAACATGAACAAGCCTCTGTTCGTGTTTGTTCGGTTCATTTACAACCCTACATATGATGCTCTTGTGCATTGTACAATTTCCAGTAGCCACTAAACTTAAGTTGTCTCATGTCACATTTGGGTATTTCCATGAAGCTATAGAAATGATTCCACTCTTGAGCAAAGAATTAATGATGAAGACACATCAATTAAAATAACTTCAACTAAAAGAAAATACTTCAAGGATCAAAAAGATTAATGCAACTTTTGTCAATTAAAAAGACTCCATGTTTGGAACATAAAAACAAGCTCCCTTTTCATTTTGTGATATAAATAATGCACATATTTTGAAAAGTCCAGATTTCATACAAATCTTGAAGTAATCTTCATCAAATCTCAAGAACAAAGATGAATGTAAGATAGATTGGAGAGAGAGAATTACTTTGCTGTCAAATCACCTTTTCTGATTAATGATGTAATCAATGTGTAATTACAATTACAAA
>NW_020201541.1:26752-28109 GCF_001531365.2 Cynara cardunculus var. scolymus
TAGCTCTAATCTTGAACCCAACATTCTCCCCCTTTGGATTCAAGTTTGGACTCTTGTAAATTTCGTTTTGCGCAGTCCAAGAATCTTCTCAAACCTTCTCAGAGCATTTCGGTATTGAATTTTCTCCTCGAGCAGATTGATAGCATTGACGAGCAGATATCTTTCTTTGACATTCATTCTCTCGAATTCCACAGCCTTTTCATTATTCATCAGCTTTGAGTCTAATGCCCTCTTCACCAACCTGATTGTGCCATCAGAGTATTTTATTTAGTTCACTGAATCTCATAAACTTTTTCATCTGGAGTTGAGCAAAGTAAGTGACTCCGAACTCAGGATTTTCAAGAACCATGTATACTGGGTAACCATCAACGTCTTCAAACTCTTGATTAGGTCTTTTGAGATTGATAATTTTCTGGCTATCCTCAAGACCCATTTGAACATCGATAATCATAGACAGCTTGACTTGACTTCTGATGAATCTTTTGATTGCTTCCAATGCTACAAGTTCTCCTTCTTTTCTGATCTGCATATTTTTTAGTTCAAAATACAAATACTCAAGATCATCTAAGTACATGTTAGTGAAATCAGCTTCACTAAATCTCCAGTTTTGGCCATCCTGTCTTGTGACAGTAAAAACAGGATACCAAATTTTACGGAGTCTCYGAGCATCTATCTGTTTTATCGAGACAATCCTATGCTTGGTACGAACTTGACTGATTGGCTGGCATTTAGACTTCAACATATGTCTAWACTCTGTTCTGAACTCTTTAGGCTTTTTGTGGATCCCTAATACTCTGTCACCACTGATAAGCTTCCTGTGACRAATGAAAATACCAAAATAGATATCTTCAAGGTACGGCTCTCGGATCCGATCTCGATCATAACCAAAATAATTTTCTCTGATATGGAATGGAATATAACCCTTTGTGAAAATTTCTGTAGATTCAATAGTTGGCTTTGGAATGCTAGTTTCTGGCGCAGTAGGTAGATCAGCAGTTAAAAATTCTGGAGCAGATTGTGGATCACCTTGAATAGGAAATTCTGGATCTCGTTCTTCTAAATCATCTTCAAAATCAAAGTATAATCCAGTAGATTCATCAATATTCTCCACGTCTTCACCGAAATCCTGCTCTCCACCCAAAGTAGATGTAAATATATTGTTGAAACCTACGTTGGCTGACAAGTCCATAAGCAACCTTGTATCTACAGTGGAGTCCGCCGGCTTTTCAACCATTGGCTCGATCGAAGGACTTGCCACCACTTCTTCATCTACAAGCACAATAGCCTCATTTATTCTTTCCCGTACAGACTCCGGGGCAGAACATTCAACGTTTACATCTTGAGGTAATGACTCTTC